>NW_015151036.1:229523-231305 GCF_000732505.1 Cyprinodon variegatus | reverse complement strand
AAAAGTTCTCTTTTCTGTTGCTGTTGTTCAATAAAAGTATGTTCTAAGATCATTTGAGCCGAGAATATTATACCTTAAAGCCTCATTATATGGTCAATTTACTGATTTAATGCGTAATTTTAATAAAATGTTCAGAAGTTGAGAGGACCGCGGCAACCAGCGGATCTCCAAGGCTAACGTTAGCCCGTCTGCGGCGGCCCTCTCTCGACAAAACCGTGTGTGAAGGATAACGTCGAAGAAATAAATAGGGTAAAAAATAAACAAAGGAAGAATAAATCAGACAAAATATTATCACATGCACATAAATAAATACTTAAAAATAAATAATGTTGAAGAACATAATGGACAATAAATAAATAAGGTAATTATTAAAAAGGCAAATAAATAAAGAAGCTATTTAAAAGAGATATATACATTTTTGTCTCACTGTATAGTTTAATTTCTACCTACATTTATTTGTTTATTTTATTTTTGGGGGCAATTAATCGGATGCTTATTTATTTACTGAGCATTTATTTATTTCTGTATTTAATTTTAAATATGGCAGAGTTGGTCCTCCATAGATTAATTAATTAGTTTGCATTGACCAAAACAGGCCAGGGTTGTTTCCAAACCATTTCTTCTTTTGAGTCTCGCCTCCCATCATTTCGGAGCAAATTTTAAACCATTTATGCACAGCTTCATACTAGGGCTGAAACAATCGGATTAATCGATAATTAAAATAATCGTCAACAAATTTAGTTATCGATTAATCCTTAACTGGAGTATAGACACTGTAAAATATGCCTTTAGCTGACGGAGCGACCCACTTAGAGCATGAATTATATCAAAATTTAAACATTGCTAGTTAATATTTTCTATCCAGAGCCATTCAAGTGGAAACATTTTAATAATCTAATTTCATAAAAAGTTTTCTTTATGGAACCTTTTGCTATCCGATTATTAATCGATTAATTGGACAAATAATTAATAGATTAATCGATCTGCATAATAATCGCTAGTTGTAGCCTTACTTCATACCTAACGATAACTACTAATTTTTGTTTATTCAGCAGATAATTGAAAACTGCAGGCAGAGCTAATTTTAAATATTTCCTTTAGCTTCCATTTCTGCATGGCTGAAAATACTGCATTAGTTCTTTTTTATAATTTGATTTTTAATTAAATATTCAGGCTTTTCATTATTAACAATTAATTAATTGTAATTGCAGAACACTAATAAAACAGTCAGGACAATACAGACAGATAGAATAAACCGCATTAAATTATTAATTCTTTTAACAAATGAACTCACATAAAATTATATTTGAATGGATGTATTTGTTTTACATGGTTTTCTATCTTTATTTGCTTTTATTTTTCCTTTAGGTCATTATCTAATTCATGTAAAGCACTTTGAATTGTTCATGTACTGAATTGTGTAATTCCAATACTTCTCTTGCCTTGCTTGTTTCTTTATTTAATAGAGAAGTTGTTTTATTCTGTTCAAGGAGACTATATCTTTAGTTTTTTAGGCAGTTGCCATAAATATACTTGGAGTCCATAAACCAGGCTTAAATCACAGTCAGACGGACTTCCTTTTTTCTGAAAATACCTAGCCAGGTATCTGTTTAAAGCAACGTTTATTACAAATGCCTGACGATTGAAAAAAAATGTCTGTCCAAAATATTTATAAAAAAAAACAACAACAAAAAAGCTGTGGGCTGCTTGTGCTTCCCATGAGTAGTTAATACTAGTGTTGCACCGAAAACTAAACTCTTGCCTCTCATTATGATATTGGTG
>NW_015151036.1:224283-229096 GCF_000732505.1 Cyprinodon variegatus | reverse complement strand
TAGATCCATACAAATATAAAATGATTAATTTACAAAATTTAACTTCATCTCCAGTACATACAGCAGATTGTATTTCACAACCTTTTACAATTTATTGGATTGTTTTGATGTTTGGCTGTTTATTTGGTATCAATTTACAGAGACGTAGATTTAGAAATTAAATTCCGTGGGTGGAAATTATAGCATCCTCTTTCAATATAATTCCCATATGCTAAAAGTATACTACAGGTAATACTAGTATATTATTACACTGTTATATTATAAATATCAGTAGTTGTTGTAGTATAACTTGTAGTAGTTAATTGTATTTTCCACTAGATGGAGCCAAAGTCACACAAATGCATACATTGGGTGAGGTTTATTTGTAGTTTATATAATGAACAAACGGTGCTTGATTTAAGTGCTTGTGTAACATAAAGCAAAACATCTAGTACAGCTGGAGTGGTGTTTTTTTTTTTGTTGTCTTTTTGTGGGATTTCTATTGCAACATATAAAACGTTTATTTTGTAAAACATACCTTTTATTCTAATAGGTTTTAAAAAAAATGGTCATAAACTCGTGGATAACCTCTTGTTCTGAGGTCTGTGTCAGTCCATGCGACGAAAACAGGAAATAACTGTTTTCGAGAGCGCGCACGGCGCCGCCGCCCTAATAGGGGAAAATCCTCGACGCCATCTTGTTTTAGGTCGAGCTCCAGTTTCACCGAATAAAAAAAGAACGGTCCATCTGATTCGACAACTATCGTCTACGTTCGGTGTAGACAGCCCACAATACCGATATATCTGATTAAAATCTAACTAATAAGAATGATTCGTCTCAAAACGGACATTAGTGTGACATTGTTAGCTAATGGCGCCTGGCCGATGGTGCTCTCCGGTTGCGCCCCTCTCCCCTCTCAGCTCAGAGCCCGCCCACAAATACTAACTGCATGATGTCATCATAAACCAGAAATTTCTACAAACAAAAAAGTCCGCTTTAATCATTTCTTTTTCTTTTTTTTTATTCTAAAGGGACCTATATAAATCCTATAACCCACCAGCGACTCTAAAGGTGAAAAAAATCAAAACCATCTTCATGGAAAAAAAACAAAGATGGCAATCAATCGAAAACAGGGTTCTTCTCTCCCGTAAATTCAACCTGTGTCCTCGGCGGCCGTTCTTTTCCGGCTTTTAAAAACGAGCAGAACGGACCGAGCCTTTTATACTGCCGTCCCCAAAGTTTGCGCGAGCGTCGGCAGTTGCTGCTGTCTTCCCGGAATGCGCATGCGCCGGTGGGTGCAGTCCAGGGTGGGGGAGGGTCGACGAATGGAAAGGATGAGCACATCCTCCCTGCATATGATGTCAAAGGGATTTCTACATACACACCACTCTATCAGATACTTTGGGATTTTATTAAATTAAACATTTTATAAATTATTTAATCATTGGACTCAGAACTAAGATGAATAGATTTTATATATTAATACATTTCTGAACATGCTGTGACTTCTAACAGCCTTTGAAACTGTCAGTTTTTATCATTTAAAACATTAAAACAATGGTAAATTCAAAAGCTTGTTTTAATTGATACAATGCAACTCAACTAAAAAAAACGAATATATGAATCTAATTAAGAATTAACACTTCAACAGTCCATGTTTAATACTAAAAACCTTTAATGTCATATCAATATTTTTATTTTTTTCTTTAAAGGAAGGGTTTTTCCAGCCAACACTGATATTCTGCTAATTTCCAAAACACTTTTGACTTAAAATAAAAGCCCCAGATCACATGGAAGTCATTTTGGTTTGTTATATTTATATATATGTCGATATTTATTAAATATTTAATAAATCAGAATGTCTTCTCATTAGACTTGCTTGTTTTCTCAACATTTAACACAGAGCTTTGGTGTTTCAACCCAAGACACTAAATATTGGCCTTACGCTTCTCTTGCTCATAATTATCGTAGCAGTAAATCCATGTTGCTTTAAGTGTTTAGTTGTTTTTTTCTTCAACAAACTGTAAGATTTTCCTCATACAGTCAGTCTATTTGTTCACAATTTAATTTTATCCCCATAAAACACTGCTCTTGTGTAAGGAGGTTACATAACAGCTTAACCTTCTGCAGAGTTGTAATGGATTTGGGTGATCCCTCACAAGCCTGCTATTCAACAAATCTAACATGTTATCGTAAAATTAATAATTAAATGGGAAGAAAACACAAAATGTGCAAAACGAGCTATGGTAAAGCATTTTATAACATAAAACAATGAGTAATTTAATTAACATAAAATAATGCTGTGAGGATCAGACTTAAAATATGAAAGGAAGGTAAGTCCATGCTGACACGTCAGTCCCATGAAGCGATCATTCTCTTTCTTTTCACCCTGAGAGAGGAAAATAGGAAACGGGAGAGGAAGCAGTTAATTGGTTTAAGCAAAACCTCCACAGTCTGACAGCTGACTTCACTTTAAAAAGATTGTCGCTCAGATAAAATGGATCAAATTAAAAAGTCAGAGCAGAGAACTTAGGAGCGTGTGAATTCAGGAATGGAAAACTGCTTTTAAAATCAAATTTGCATATTGCATTGTTTTATTATTTTTTAACCATTAATAAAATGTTTTTGATGATATCTGAAAGACATATGCTAAATTTTTACTATGCATTTAAACATGATTATTAAGCCTTAATCAACTCTTTGATGTCGTATTATTATATATATTATTCTGCAATATTTGACATAATTGTACAAAAATCTCCAAATATAAGGAAAACACAAATTCTAACATGCGAAGATTAAAAAATATATATATATTTTGCAAAACTGTTGCACGTTGGATATTTTATATAAATAAATGCGGGGTAACAAGAGCGGATTTCTTTTGCGACGACTCGTTCTCGTGAACGCGCATGGAGACCGATCACGGCGCCCCTGTCAATCGGGGAGTGTAGCCCCGCGGAATGTGGGGGCGGGGCCCTTTCGTCGGGGAGGCGGGGTCTCGGGAGTCCTGGTAGGGCCGCCATTTTTTGCACAGGGAAAAGAGACTGGTTTTGAAGGGATCTAATTTCTAAAAGTCGCCGTTGACTGGGGCTCTAAGGCTTTTTCTAACGGTTTCGGAACAAATCCTCGTAACATCTGAGCTCCCAGCCTGTACGAACTCGTGCGTATTTTCTTTAGAAACAAGGAAAGGAACCTTTAGAGAACACGTCCGAATACAAACATTTTAAACCTAGGCTAGGAATCCGCAGTGTGTGTTCTGAAGTATTGTTTTGGTTGTGGAAGCTGCGACTGGGGTCTCACCCAGGTCCCCATATTCGCTATTCATAGCCTCCAGAGTGGATTTAGAAAGGTAAGTTAACTTCATTATCTGACGATTATAGATTAAGGTTAAACGAAGCCTGAACGTGTATTGTTGTCTATAGTTAGCTTGCATGCTGTTACCTGCTAACATATCAGCTGAGAGTAGCTTGCTAACTTGCTCGTGAACCTTAGTGAATACCAGTCAGTTCCAAGCTTATTTCGTTCGTTTTATTTTGAACAAATCTCCAAAACGCACCCAGGAAGACATTAAATTCAACTAAAAGTTTGAAGTTGCCAAGCCAACTGAGCACTTGCTAACTAGCGCATGCTAGTATCTCAAATTAGCTCGACACAAAAACGACTTTTTATTGCTTAGTAACGGACGGCACGTAAAAATAAGGTAAACAAGATAACGAGGCCATCAATCGATAATAGTGACATTAGATCCTACAGTTAGAGCGGGGTTAATACTAAATTTAACCCGGAGCAACGTAACATGAAAACGCTGCGTTACATGGATGTGTACACAAGCATACAGTCTCCATTCAGGGTATGTAACATTACTGAATGTCTGTTTAAAAAGGCGTTATAGCGGATAGTGATGCAGCAGCAGCAGCTACACATGAACAGATGTGAAGTTGGAGTGTTTAGGTTGACACTGCGGGCCACATTGCGCACAGTTTTATTCGCTTTTGTGTACATACATTAAATATGGGCAAAGCGAGACTCTGACCACAGTGGTCGACCGCGTTTCTGTGTAAAAAATCCCATTCAACTCGCAGGATATCAGATTTAACCTTCATCTGCTTCCAATTAAAACAGATTACCTCATCTTCACTACATGCATATTAATCCCATATATCTGCTATGGTACACAGTGCAACACCCTCAGATATATTCCCAAAAATAAAAAAAAGAATTTGCAGCTCAGATCCGGTGTTTTAAAACAAATGTGTTGAAAGTGGCTCCCCGCCTTTAAGTATCATTTCCGTTTAGATAAACTGTATACAGAAGCAGAAGAACAATGAGGTTTTAGATAAGCAGATACCAGCGTGTTTAGTTTATTTCTCAGGCAACATAGAGCAAAGCCAGTGGTAAAAAATACCTTAAATGTTTGGTTGCTTTGCAGCAATCTCCTTTTCAGCAGCGCTTTAATGTCAAGGCAGGAAAAAAACCAGAAGCGAGGCGACATGGGCGCTGCTGTTCTGCTACTTTAGAGCTCAGATATAGATTTTTACGGTCACTTATTTAGGAGTTGTGTGTTGGGATAAAGCGCTGCAGCCATGGGGGAGGGGATATTCCATTCCAGTCTTAATGTTTCTCTCTAATGGAAATATATATATTTTTTTTTACATCCTGCACTGATTTCCTTCTATAATCATTCGGATTTGGTAGCCTGCATTTCCTGTCTCTGACGACCCAAGCATTAATCCACTCCTGTCGTGTAACCGTCTACGCATTATGCTGTTAGCATTGTTAGCTCGCTCGCTGCATTCCGGGGTTATTTTTGCCCCTAAAACGACCATAATCT
>NW_015151036.1:198002-222034 GCF_000732505.1 Cyprinodon variegatus | reverse complement strand
GTTTCCAATACGATCATGGATGCAAGATAAATGAGGCTCGAAGAGGTGCTAAACATTTATTGCTTCTTTCTTGCCTCTGCAGCTTATGCTTTTCTCATTTTGTGTTCTCAAAAGATGAACCATAAAAATAATAGTGTGACTGGAACTGATTTACTCTCGGCATAATTTGAAATAAGCAGCAGAGTCAGTTTCATGTCATTAAATCAAGCAGACTGCTTAGTGTCTGATTATACTCTGCCCTTTAACACAAAATCCCAAACCGTTCAGCTCATCCTTGTAAATGAGCCGGCCCTCTGTTTAAAAACTCATTATTAGTTTTTGGTCCATTTTTTAGCAGCACGGGTAGTGATAAAGACAGCTAGCTGGATTAACGTGAACCTGATGGCCATGGGCTTGATGCTGTGTGTTTTGTTTGTTGTGTTAACAAAGACGGAGGGCGGACTTGTGCTGCCTCTCCTGTCATAGCGACGGAGCGAGTGCTGTGGATTTGTGGCGGTCTCCAATGACACCATCCCCTTTAAGCCTTACTCCTAGGTGCACTCTAAGAAGCTCGTATTATCCAAACGCCTGCTTGTCATCAGAAGGTTTTTCTTCTTTCACTCAAATCGATGGGAGGAAGTCAGCCAGAGGTGTGACCGTGCTGATATATTGAACAAACGTATGAATGTCACCCATCTGGAAGCTTTTATGCTGCCTTTTATTGCTCCTCCATATCTCCAGACAGTATGCCCTCCTATCTGAAACAGTAATACCTTTCTGTGTTTGTGTAGATACACCTCACCATGTGGGATTAACTGGTAGCCGTTCCCTGGTCTCTGGTGGTCTCACATGAGTGGTGTCCAGACCGCAGGGACCCAAAGAGAAAGCTGAATGGCCCAGGAGCCCGGCTCGGTCACATGGCATCCCAGCTGGGAAGAGGAGCTGGGGCTCAGGTGACCTGTTTTTGTACTGCTAGCTGGGCTGTAACAGATCCACCTTTAAGACAAGCAAGCTGTTTCCCTGACAGGTGGTTTTAGCGTGGTAGCTGCTAAGGCTGCAGCCTCGCAACGCCCCCTGAACCTTCCTGTTGCTGCAGTGACGTTACACTCGCATTCATAGCTTCCAACGTAAGGCGGACTAAGAAAAAAGGAAGCTTCATGTCGGTGATGTAACAACACCGCAGATCCAGGCGTAAAAATTGATCAGTAAACACTGTTGTAATGCACCCCGAGTGGCTCTTAGCGTTTTTATTTTTCTCCCACTCCTCTGTTCTGTGCACACAGACCCGGCTCTCATTTTATTTAGCGGTGCAAGTGTTGTCATTTAGACCCTGGCTCCATGTGTGTCTGCCTGTTAGCCTGCAGTGACAAGAGCTTTGTAAGTGGAGTGAACAAACCTGAAGGACCTCACACGTGCAGTCACTGATAAGGATTCAAATGCTGGATGTAACTGCATTCAAATTACGTTTAAAAGAACTCAGTCATGACAATGAACAGCTCGGATGTATTGATTTCTCCTTGAGTTTATCCAAATTAAATTCAAATATATATATAGAGAGATTTTAGTGCTCAATGTAATGAGCAACACGGTAATTTTGGAGATTTCTATGATCGATAAGGCAAAATATCACTGAAAGACTGTCTTCATGAGAAAGAAGGGGGTTCTGGTTTGATGAGACCAAAATGCTGCCCGATGAAACCTTGCATTTCACCCCAAACAAACCACCCCCACTGTCGGACATGATGGTGGCAGTGTTATGCTGTGGTTGTGCACAGAAACGGTCCAGGCTTGAGTTGATAACAAACTAGATGGACCTGAAATACAAGATGAAATACAAGAGATAAATTAAGGTTGTGAAGCTACTGGACAGTGAGTGAAGGTGTCGTAGTGTAAAAGAAAAGCCATTGTTTGTCATTTTACTAAAATTTCTACACAAAATCCCTGTAAACCTGTTTAAATATTCAGTACTTTTTAAACTATTATTTACAGCCGTCCGTTAATCCTCCATAGTCGTCTTTTCTTTAAATATTTTTAGCAGTTTTTTGAATTGGTTTTCTTATAATCAGGCTGTAATTCAGCTCTTTAGGTGGCTGCAGCTCTCTTAGTTTCATGTGCAAAGAAGAGTTGCTGCATGGGTGTCTGTAACGGTGCTCTGCGCCGTATTGATGCATGACTTCACCTTCAGTCCAGCGGGAAGCACTGGCAGCTGTGGGCACGCTGATTAATGAGGGTATCCCAGAGCTGGGACGGCGAAAACCAAGACCAGACCTCCATCTCATCTGGGTTCAGCCGTTTTATTTATTTTTCCTGTGTTTAATGCTTTCTTAGCTGAGTCACAGCAGCCAGCTATGAGGACGTAGTGTGGTCGCATTCGCTTGGCAGGGGTTGCTATGGGATTCGGTTGAAATCCCTTATTTTGTTTTGCTCCACCCACTTATATATGAATGTAATCTGGCCAGACTAGGCTGTAAAAACCTTAATAAAAACACTGTTCCGCATCAGCCTGTGTTAATAAGCTGAAGAGAGGGGAAACTTATTTAAAGGAGTCATTTGATTTTTATTTTTTATTTTTGATGATGGGATTTGATCTTAAATGGAAAGGTGTTCCGTCTACAATGATGTGACTGTCTCCTAGTGAGAGGGGGAAAGGAGGGGAAAAAGGAAAGGCTGGATTACGCCACCCAGAGTCTGCCCAGGTTTGGACTGTGTAGCATCACTGTTGGACCTCCCCCCCCCAACCCCCTGCCCTCTCTAATGGACGAGCTCTGGCGATTTGTAAAGCTCCCTCTTGAGCCCGGCAATTTATTTAGTGAGCAAATGAAAACAGAAATGAGACGTGGAGCACATCTAAACCTCTTCCTTTTTGTGGCTTCTTTTACAACACCTTGCTTGTTGTTTTTTCTTTTTTATCCTGTTCTAGTAACTGTCTATGCCTGCTCCATAACCTCCACATCCCTTCCTTGTTCTATTCATTTCCATAACAGTGGTGGATTTAGCCAAAGGTGGCTTTAAAAGGTCTCCCTTGCAACCGTCTGCGACACTCCCCTTCCCCTCAGCCCAGCATTACTCTTCGGTTTATTTAGGAAGTGCAGAGAGGAGGGAGAGGAATCTGTCTGGGCGGGGTGACCAGGCTGGGGAGGGGGGCTCTGGTGGAGGGGGCTCCCCCCCTCCCCATTCTGGCTGCATTTCTCTGAGATGATGGGCAGCTCTCCTAGAGGAAGTGGGAGGAGCTCGCAGGCGGTCGCAGCCCAGCTCAGATTGACTCAGGAATGTGGCTCCTCTGTACTTGGGTTTCTTTTTTCTTTTTTTTCCTTTCCCTTCCTGACTTTCTCGGCCAGAATCAGTTTGGCTGCAGATCATGTTTGTGCATTCCTTTAAAAGCCTCCTGTAATGAAAAGTGTTTGAAAGCAGGGGGCCGAGGGGTCCCGAGTCTCTGAAAGACACGCTAACATAGTCCACTTGAGTTTTTTATGCACATCTAAGTAGGATGTGCAGAAAGGAAACACAAAAAGGTCAGCTTGACTGATTTCATGGCGTTTATTAATTATATATCTATTTTTTTATGGAAAAGATCAGACATAGATTAAATATTTCCTCTGTTTGTCTTAACTTAAATGTTTACATCCAGTTGAAACCCAGCTATGGAAATACAGCGACATTCTGGAAAAGTTAATGTTTCATAATCAGTTCAGTTCTCTACACACCTATCCATCCGTATTTCAGTCCATATATTCTGTTATCTATTAACGCATCCCTCCCTCTGTCCATTTATCCATCAGTCCAACTTTCCGACCGTCTTCTTGTCCTCCGTCCAATCAGTTCACCTTAATGTTGATTTTTCCATCCGCCCGTCTCTTTTTTCAGCGTTTTAATCCATATCTGACTCGGCCCAACTCTCTGCCTGACATGTTCTTCTGTAGTAGAGTTAGTAGTCTTTTTAAAGAGGTGGTTGTTTAGTTTAATTGTTTGGCTGACTGGGTATTAGTTGCATCAGCTTCTCCCTCTTTTTTATTTTTTAAATGTACACTAAGATGCATGTAGCTGATTCTCCTAGTACCTGGTTTCTCTGTTAATTGGGTCTGGATCTGACAGCTGTCATGTCTGTAAGGCCCAAAGCCGTCCACTCGGGCCGTTCTGTGCGGTTTGTTCCCACCTGATATGAAAGGAGTTGTAGTCGTTTCTGTTTTTGAGGACTGCTGGTTTCCTGTCTAGAGGTTTTTCAGGCAGGTCTGAGAGCTAACCTCATTCAGCTTTCCTAGAAAGTCATGCTGGAGACACATTTTTGTGGGTCTTAAGCTGTGAGATGATTAGCTGCATTCTTTCCTCACTGAACCCAATAGACACGCAGAGGCAGGTCTGTCTGGGAGTTTTAAACACCGCAAAGCGTGGACCTGTGTTGTTTGGTTACCCCTCTAACATCCATGAGCACCCTGAGACGCGATCTGAGCCTTTGTTTGGTCACAGTTAGCATGGGCAGGCGGGGGTGTGACCTCCAGCCTATTTTGTCTCAGCATCTGTCCCTCTCTCTAATCCTGCTTATCAACAGAGCTGTGTGTACCGGGGGTGCTACTCTAACACACAGGCTGCTGTCTGAGCTCGCATTAAATGCAAAAAAATAAACAAAAACAGGATTTAAACATTTCATCTGTTCTTTCTTCCTCTCAGATGTCGTAGTAACTACATTCCTGCTGTTTTCTGTCTAATCCTGATGGAAGCTTATTGTAAATAAAACATGCAGTGAAGTCAACGTCTCATATTAAATAAGTTTGGCTGAGTTCTTAGAATAGATCTTTCCTCTTCTTCTAAATGGGGGGGAAAATGGCTTCTGTGTTGCATTTCCTCCCTGGTTTCATGGAGGCCAACAGCTGTGTTCTCTTGCTCCCCTTTGTGGAGTTTTCTTACAGTGCAGCCTTTTGTACTCCAGACGGTTTGCAGAGTTGGCCTTAGTGCATTTCAGTCCTGCCCCGTTCTTCTGCCGGTTTCACCCGTCTGTAACCTCAGCCTCGAAGCTTTTATCAGAGGGGAAGTCCTGGCAAACCGTTCTCTGTGTAATAATGATTCATGCCTGAACGTATGCTGGAAATACCCCGTTTTCACTATGATTTGGAATTTCGGGTTTAATCAGTACTGCAGCTTTGCTTTAACTAGCATCTGTGCAAAAAGAAAAAAAAACATTTTAGTCATATGTGGTTTTCTCCTCTTTTCCTCCATTTCCAGGCCTTGTGGATGCACTTAGATGTCTGCAATGACTGCTGTGGCTGGCATGCCTCAGTGTTTCGGACTCCCTTTCTCTGGACTCAGTAGGACAAGAACTGATCAGCAGAGAACGTCATGAGCATAGTCATCCCAGTAGGGGTGGACACAGCAGACACCTCATACCTGGACATGGCTGCAGGCTCAGAGTGAGTAAACCCACCATCTTTCCTCCTCCTCCTTCTTGTAAACACTAAAGTCCTTGGCAGCGCTAAAACTTCACTCCTTCCTTTAATGCCTTCATGTTCTGTTTACTTCCGTTTTCATATCTAATGATGTTTTGTTTTAACTGCAAAAGCCTCACATTCTAGGTTACAGAATCAAAATATGAAAACACTTTAAAGTCTTTATGTTATGTTTTTTTAATTCGTGGATTGATTAATAACTCAGTCCCATTTAGATAAGAAGCAGTATGGCTTCCAACATTGGGACCTTTCTCTGCAACATTTCCGTAAATCTTCCTGAACTAAATTAGAGTCACATTGTCGTTTTCATCAGGCTCCACTGCATAAGGTCTTTTGTTTATTTTACCTAAACAGGCGGACTTTCTACTTTTCCTTTGAAATGAATGTTTAGGACCTTTGCTGTTGTGGACATGAGCAGGTCTGTGTTGTGAGACACGGTTGTTTATTTTCAGATTTTAAAATCCTGTCCCTGCAGCAGCTCCTCCCAGCAGAACCTGCTGCCGTTCGTTCCGGTGAACGAAATCGGAAAGTTGCCGATCCCGGCCTCAATCGTGACTCGCGTGCTTCTGGTTTAAAGCTCCGACTTGATGCTTGCACATGTGAACACCGTGTTCAGTCAGTGAAGCAGAAATGCTGCATGGCGCCATGGAAACACGCTCGCTCTGGCCCCTCCCCTTTGTTTCCTGTAGTCTTGTCAAGGACGCCGCCGTAGCTTTTTCTGGCAGAAATGAATCCGGCAAGACGTTCGGTGTATGACTGAAGACTAACACACGTCATCCGCTCACAGAGGGACTCCTGTCTCTTTAAAGGAGGGGTCGCCCTCCCCTTCGTTCCCCCCCTCCCTTCGCCTTCCTTGGAGCTGTTGCTGTGACAGCTTGAGTTGCCATGGTATCTGCCCCCTTGCTCCCCTCCTTCCCTTGTTACGCTGTGCAGGACTTGCTGCCATAGTCTTTGGCCTGAGTGACAGGTGGTCCTCACACAGATATGGCGTCTCCAATAGCCCCCCCTCCCCTCCTCCTCTCTGCAGAGCAGTGCTGTCACCAGGGGTTGGAGGAAGCCCCTCTATTTAGACTCCCTCACTTCTTTGTCTGGTCGCTTGGTGCGACGGCCCCACTGCAAATGTATTCAGAAGCAGATAGCTGACTTTAAAGGGAGGGGGGCGCAACGCTAAGCTGGACACGGATGCACACACGGCTCCGTCGGCCACTCTGTACCCGCCAGCTGAGTCTGAGGCAGAGCGGAGAAACGGCGTCACGTCCTTTAAACGTCCCCCCCACCCCACCAGAAGGCTGCAGCAGCACGAGCAGCTGCAGGCGAACGCGGCGCGCCGGTCCCGGCGTGCGCGCACTCGTCGTCGGAGTACGTAATGTTGCCATGGCAGCAAGCGGGATCTCTTCAGGAGTCTGCTCTTTCTTCTGCTGCTGATTTCTTTCCTTTTGCTCCTCTCCTTACGCCAGGCTGTAGGTCCAACACAGAATCACAGACGCAGGTGTTCAAAGCTGCCTGCATGTGAAATCAAACCCACTTCAGATTTAAAAAACAAAACTCAGTTTCTTCCAAGTTTGGCTGTTTTTTTTTTTTTTTAGTTATGACGTTTAGTTAGGATGTAATATATCCTCCTAAAAACAAGCTTCTGACTTCACATGATGGGGAACGTGACGAGCGTCACAAACGGCTCAACTAAATGATCCCAAAGGGAAAGTAAACGTTGGAGCTCATGGGTTTTTATTTCAAACAGTTGTCATAGATGTTAAGGGCTACATGTCTTTTTAAAGATGGAATTTGCCAATTTGTTTTCTCTTTATAGATCAGATTAGATTAGATTCAACTTTATTGTCATTACACAGGTACAGGTACAAGGCAACAAAATACAGTTTAGGTCTAACCAGAAGTGCAGGATAAATAATGCTTCCATGAATACAGGACATGGGTTTTTACTGAATTACTATTATAAATAATGAATATAATATATAGATCACTGGTGTTATGAACTAAATTTACAGCTGGATATGTACTGATTATAATCTCTAATGCAGGAAAACGAGCAAACCGGCGTTTAAATCTTCTTTCACTCCTTCCTGCTTTGATTGATCAGTAATTATATAAAAGCAATTGCTGTAAAACAGTTTTACTGAAAACAGAAAGGAAAATGCTGCCTCCTTTTATTAAGTTTTATCTTCAGTCTAAACTCGTCCCACTCTGAAGCAAAGAGGGTTCTGAGCTCGACCTGCTGCTTTTAACCTTCCCTGATAGGAAAGATATCAGATTTTAACATTTTGATCGATCAGACTGTAAATTACCTCTCTACAGCTCCTCTTTGTATTTCTCTTATTGTGTTAAGCGAGTCATTTGCTTCACTACGCTGACACAGTTACCGTTAAAGTCCTCTAAGTGGATTTATTGTGTTCTGTTCAGATGTGATGAAACCTTGATGCCGTACGTCAGATTAAGAAAGAAAAAGCTGCAATAAAACCGACTGAAGCAGTTTGTGAAGAGGATTTTTGTCTTTATATCTGTGGAGAATATTCTCTGGCTTTCAATGCATTTTTCTATATGTCAGTTAAAGAAAACCAGCAAATTATCTTAGAATCATGTTTGTCTCTTTCACTTTTCTCTCTTCCTCGTGTTTGAGGATTCATGCCATAAAGAAGGACTGTAACTGAAAGCCCGGCAGATACTAACACCCGATGTAAAGTCGTAGGTTGGAGCCTCCTACATGTGATAAGAGTGAAAAAGGGAATGATTGCAACCTTTAACCTACTGCATCTGCTTCTCAGATGAAGCCAGCAACTCTTTTCCACTTAATAAACTTTTTACTCCTTAAATGTGAACTTAGATTTTGCTTTTACATTTCAGCACAACCCTGAGCCACTAGATAAAATAAAACCAGCGGTCGGTGTGTTTAAACAACACATCTTTGTTCTTATTATTCATCAAAGTGTCTTTCACTCTTTGTGAAATTTCCCACCGGTTAAATGAAAGTTTAAAGCGTACACAGTCTGGCAGTTGATCTGTTCTGCACACACCCCTCTCCCCAGCACCGCCTCCAGACCTCATGCTTGCTCGTACGTTTTTCACTTTGACAGTGAAGAGCCGAGCGGTAATACACACAGGAAGTGTTGCACAGAGCTTGTTCGGCGTGCAGGGAGAGCGAGGAGGTCTCACACAGGTACTGTACAACCACATTAGCTCGGGAATTACTTCTTGTAAAGCCGGGACTCTCTACAGGATAGATCTTGTTTTGTTTTTTTTAAACGCCTGTCGTTTATTTCAACCCGTTCTCACGTAGACATGCGTGGCCTGTTCAGAGACTTCAACCTTCAGCTTTTTATTGCCCGGTAGTGGCCCTTAGATATTTATGGCTTCTTTTAGTGTCATGGGACAGAGCAGCAGAGAAAATTTGCTCATCAGCTGCCACACATACTCTGGTGTTTATTTTCCTAGAGCTCCGAGTGTTTTTCTCCAAAACTCCTTAAAGAAAAGGATCAAATGTGTTTTCTCTTGACTGAACATGTGGATCGTTAACCAGAGCTGCTCCTCATGTTTCCCTCGTTTTTAGTCTTTGTTGTTTTTCCTCTTCTTCCCTCTTGATACCTGACCATCTTGTCACACCATCCGTTTTGCCAGTTCCACTTCCCTCTTCATCTATTAGCTCCTCTGCAGCAACTGAAGGAAAGATTAATCGCATTGAAATTGAGGTTGGCTGGACTCGGAGAGCCAAACTGGTTCTCTCAGCTTCAGTTTGCGCCGGGGAAAGTTGTTAAACCGGTTTGGCGTGAAGTGGAAGACAATTTGTGTGTTTTGTTGTTTTGTGTGCATGAGAGACTGTTAAAGTTTAATTATTGGCCTCCTCGTGAGCTGGACGGTAAAGGTTCGTCTGATTATGACTTAAATGATGTCTGGCTCCCAGGCCCAGGTAATGTGAGGTGAGATTCTTCCACATGTTCCTGCTTTTTTTTAGTCTCTTTATTCAGATCTTATGATCGTTTTCTGGCAGCTTCACCTTCCTGCAGCAGCCAGTCGTTGGGCAACATACCTGCTAATCATTGTGATGCATCCAAATGATCGCAGATATGTTAGAAGGAAGGTACCACTCTGAATAATCTTCCTTTCTCTTACTGCCCAGCAGACCTGAATCAGTGGAGGCCAGCCCTGTGGTGGTGGAAAAGTCCAGCTACCCACACCAGATTTACAGCAGCACTTCTCACCATTCCCACAGTTACATCGGCCTGCCTTACGCTGTAAGTAAAGCAGCTTTATCCACCTTTGGTTTATTTGTTGGTATCAAAAGAGGCGCTACAGTAAGCCTGTCTCAACACAGCCGAATGAAGGAGACTCTGGAATGAGAGCAGGGTGTGTAGTTCCTATTCTTTGTTTAAACAATCGGCCTAATGAGCATATTGCTCGGGCTTTCTCACAGTCGCCTACATGCAGCAGGTCGCCGCATTCTTTAATTAACATCTAAAATCTTGAGTTTATTTTATTAAAGAAACCCTTTGCAGCTTTCAGGGGCAAGAAACTACCTAAATGTATATTTTTGTTCAGTTTCTTTCTTCCTCCATCAATGCTTTAATTTCTTTGACATGAAAAGGAGCGATTGGTTTGATTAAAAGCTAAAAGATGCTTAAAAGCAATAAGAAAATAACCTGTAAATGCAATTCTGCTTCTAAAAACAGCGTCTAGGTTGTTTAGGTTGATTCAGTTGATTAGTTGTTATAATACTGTTAGAATATATGATCTAGATGGTTTATTTTCTGTAGGTTTATTCCCCAAAAAGTTTGACCTTATAAAGCTACTTTACTGGAATAATAAACCCAGTGATGTTTCCTTAACTTTTACTTGTTTCAGAGTAGAAAAATAAAAATGTGATCATGGATTATTTTTGGTTTCTATGGCTTCACACTGTTTACACTCTGAGGAAAAGGTAAAAAATATAAACTCGAAGTATCTAAAAGTTCCTACATCTGGATGATTTAAGGTTTTCAATCCTAAATATGATTTGCTTTGGGAGGGGGATGCCTAAAGATGAGCATGTTGGTCGCTGCGGCTCTGATGTGAACCACTCAGCTGTGTGGGAAACGGTTTAAACGCAACTCCTTAACATAAGCTTTCTGTTTATGCGGTGGAATAAACTGTAAGTTAACCCAGATATTAACTGTAAGCAAAGATGATCTGAGCTGATTTACCAAACAACCACATGAAGACAGGGAGGAGGTGAACTAGCATTAGCTCGCTACTACATGCAGTGATCTTCACCAGCAGACAGCTGTCGATGGTGAAGGTTTCCGGTCACTTGTGCTGTTTAACACAAGTGACTTAACAGTTAATTAAGTAAAATATTAACAATATTAAAGCCCATGTGTTAACCTCGGCATCCTGCAGAAATAAACTGGATAAAAGCACCAGGATAGAGTCAGATCAGGATGTGTTATTAGCTGCTTTATTTATTAAAGGAATGCTATTTATTATCAAATTGATCTGCACTGTATAATCAGACCAGGAGTCTGCGACCTGCGGCTCTTTAGACCCTCGTTGATAACGCTAGCTAACAGTTAGCGTGGTTTTTAAATGTAGTTAGGAAATGTGTTTCAATAGATCTCTGTTTATGGCTGCTGCACTGAAAAGAAAATATTACCTTTTTATTTTAAAAAAAGGCTTTCACTTCATGTTTAATGAAACCTGAAATTAGGATTGAGATTAGCTCATTTAATCATAAAAGTAAAGCTAGCTGGATCATTAATGTCTCCTGGTTTTCACCTCTGAGAGATTAAAAGGGAACCTGGTAAAATGCAGAATAAATTATTAAAAAAACAACCTTTATAGTAATATTTATTTTCAGTTTATTACAAACTGAATATTAAATAATCTTACTTCTGATAAATAAACATATTTGTTTTGTCAACATTACTTAAGAGTAGAACTAAATTTTCTTTCCTTAATCTCCACTTTGTAATTTCCCTCTGCGGTTATTAAAGTATTTCTGATTCCGACCTTGACCTTTTTTTTTTTATTCTCAACATTTTTCTTTATTATATTTATCATTGAATGAATAAATGCAAAAACAGAAGTTGTTTGATTCACCATCTGTTTCCTGAGATCACAGATCTTCTAATGTTTCCTTCATTTGCTGCTTCAGGATCACAATTATGGGGCGCGGCCCCCACCTACGCCGCCAGCCTCCCCCCCACCCTCCATGTTGATCCGACAGGGAGAGGTGGTACCCTTTGGTTCAGGGCCCCAGGATGAAGCGTCCCGGGGCACCACGCTCAGCACGTCTGAGGACAGCAGCTATGGGACCGACATCACCCGTTGCATCTGTGGCTTCACCCACGACGACGGTTACATGATCTGCTGTGACAAGTGCAGGTAATCCCCGGTTCCAGTCCTGATTCCCTGCGGCAGACGGCGAGCCGCGCGTTATTAAATGGCCGGTTTGTGTTATTTATTTCAGCGCCTGGCAACACATAGACTGCATGGGTATCGACAGGCAGAACATTCCTGAGACCTATTTGTGCGAACGGTGCCAACCGCGACATCTGGACAGAGAGAGTGCCATCCTGCTTCAGACCAGGAAAAGAGAATGTTTATCTGGTGAGGATTGTTTTAAAAACGTCCAAATGTCTGTGATTTCCCTGAAGTTTGCCGTTCAGCGGCTGGATTACTCCGAGTTGAACTTGTGGTGTAAGAAGTTTTCTCTCTGAGCCCAAAGATGCGAATCTCAGTTCTGCTTTTGCGGCGTGTGCTGCAGTAAATGGCCAGTTTGTTAGTGAGCGTTGTAGGCTGTCACCGTGGTGCTTCCTCCTCCTGCAAGTCAGCCAAAATTCATTTCCCAAGCTCTATTTTATGTCATAGTGACACCTGCTGGACGAATACCAAACTACAGCTCTGTAATTCATTGTCTGACATGCTGTTTGTTCTATTATTGCAGCCCAACTAGCTTTTATTATCCTGCAGCAGCTGCAGCTTTTTATAGCTCTATGTTGGCTTCTCTGCTCCGTGTTCTCTTTGTAACTTTGATGCTTGTTCAGACGGGGACACCAGTGCGACAGAGAGTGGAGATGAAGTTCCACTAGAGCTCTATTCCACCTTTCAACACACGCCCACCACCATCACGCTGACAACCGGGCGGCTCGGCAATAAACCGGCCGAGAAGAAGCGGAAAAAGAGCGGTGAAAAAGACTCGCCGGCATCTTCCGCTCGCGCTAAGAAGGTCAACTTTCTTTCATTCGGTAACAATAAAAGGCGTTTTAACCGAACCTCGTTTTAACTCCACCAAAATGATTGGTTTGTTTGTAGGCATTCAGAGAGGGGTCCAGGAAGTCCTCTAGAGTGAAGGTAAACTCAGAAACAACACAGATGTTCTTCATAGTGCCCCCTGGAAGCTTTCTGCAGTATTTATCGGTTTGTTTTGTGCGTCAGGGTGCCGCTCCAGACACGGAGCCGGTGGAGCACCCTTCTATGTGGGAGAGTAAAATCAAGACGTGGATGGAGCGCTATGAAGAGGCCAGCAGCAATCAGTACAGTGAGGACGTTCAGGTCCTGCTGCGTGTCAAAGAGCAAGGCGACGGCAAGAACCTGGCGTACAACACTCACCCGGCCTCTTTCAAACCCCCGGTGGAGGTAAGAACCAGCAGCAGGAATCCTCATGTGTTCATTTTACTCCCATTCAGTGTTTTAGCTCTATGCTGTTGGTTTTTCTCATGCTGCTCAGTGCTGATCTTACATCGTTTGTGTTGCTCAGAGTCAAGTTCAGAAGAACAAGAAGATCCTGAAAGCCGTGCGGGACCTGCCCCCAGACTCCCTGATCATCGAGTACAGGGGAAAGTTCATGCTTCGACAGCAGTTTGAGGCCAACGGTTACTTTTTCAAGAGGTCAGGAAAATCCTCAGGGGATTCAAATTTGAATACCACCAACTTTAAAGTGTTTCTATTCTGCCTCGCAAAGATACTCAGAAACATTTGTTCTTTCTTACACCACAAATTTCCATGTATTTCCGGAAGTTTATGCCTCAGCAACTATTTAAAAAGCAGCTGTTTATGAAATCCTCTTTAGTTGACACTTTTCAGTTTGTCGCAGCATTTAAAATGGAATTCACAATCTATTTATTGTTCCACAGTGGGGAAACATTTATTATTTTAGAATAGCTTTGATAACCGAGGTTGCTCCGACTTGAGCTGCGCTTCCCAATCTTCCCCGCAGCATGATGCTACCACCATCATGTGCGCACATAGTTTTGATTACAAGTATGTAGACATTAGACCCTTAAAATCCATTTATATTTTCCCTTCATTTCACAAAAATGCTTTAATTTTCTTTGTTTAACACAAAGTCTGATAATGCTTCAAAATGGGTGTTAATACTTTCTCTTTCCTCTTTTTCTTTCCCCGTTCAGGCCTTACCCGTTTGTCTTGTTTTATTCCAAATTCGACGGAGTGGAGATGTGCGTCGACGCTCGCAGCTTCGGCAACGAAGCTCGTTTCATCCGTCGTTCCTGCACCCCCAACTCCGAAGTAAGCCCGACCAACAGTCGCTCTGCATCCCATTAAACGACACAAACCATACTTACTTCCGCCATTGTTTTCCATGAATCCCTCAGGTCCGGCATGTCATCGAGGACGGCATGCTGCATTTATACATCTATTCCCTGAGGCCCATCTCCAAAGGCACAGAAATCACCATCGGTTTCGATTTCGATTACGGCAGCTGGTACGATATACGAAGTCATTGTACAGGAGGTGATTCGAATCCAAGTCGAGATGAATCGTTGTTTTTAATCGTTGTTCTCTTTATTTTCCCAGTAAATATAAGGTGGACTGTGCCTGTGTGAAGGGGAACCAGGAGTGCCCGGTGCTGAAGCACAACCAGGAGCCCACCGAGAACCTAAGTTCTGGAGGTCGGCGCAGGGGCAGCCGTAAGGACAAGGAGTCTGTCCGCGACGACCAAGGCCAGAACCAGAATGTGGCTTTGGACGGCGAGGGGAAGGGGAAGAGCATAGGCGACGGCAAACAGAGGAAACTCTCCCCGCTGAGACTCTCCATCTCAAACAACCAGGCAAGTTCAGGTCACCAACGTGGCCCAGAATCCTTCCCTCTGCCACCATCAGGATCCACTAATCAGTCATGTAGATTTCCCATCCTCCCTTCATCCATCCATGTGTTTCCCTTTCAGCCGTTCACAGATCCCCCTTTATTTTGTTGGATGTGCCGACTAGAGGCTGATCTTCTTGCCTTTAAGAACGATGCATTCAGGGTTTATTCAGCAGGTTAAGCTTAGAGACAGTTTTAAATATGGTGACCGACCAATAAATCAGCCCCAATTGAGTTTTACAAGGAATGTTTAACTGTTCTGTTTGAAATATGGAACATCTGAAGGGAAGGAATACAAACCAAACCTTTAGAGGAAATAAAAACAATATTAAAACACCCGCCCTTCTACCCTCTCCTTAGCTCCCGCCCCCGTCTCCCTCTAGTCTTTAGTGGGGCTGAAATTTCAGCCATGATGATAAAGAAAAATGGCCATACATGGCTCTCCCCTCCTCTTACAGGATCCTGAGTTATTTGAGGATTTAGAAGACAAAACATCCGTTAGCAATGAAGTAGAGATGGAGTCAGAGGAGCAGATTGCAGAGAGGAGGAGGAAGATGGTAAGTGTGCCAAGTTAGGGACTTGAGCTTCTTTTGCTACGCAGCCACCCAGCAGAAAGTAAAGAAACAAAAACCGAACCTCAAACTGTTGCTCTTCCCTGCTGGTGCGGATTAAACTATTTGTCTGCTGAGGGTTTCCTCTCTAGCGTCGGTCTACAACTCTGCTCAGAGGTTTCCACACACTCATCACTCCATGATTGTCGCCTTTGTTTTTGGTTTCTCTGATTAGTTTGAACCATTGGATAAAGAGCGTAGCTTCATGAATCTATGGCACCATTCTGACTGGATGCAGCCAAACTATTTTATACATTTAGGATCAAGAAGGCAGATTTCTGCTTAATTCAACCCAGAAATGGTTCTAATGTGTTGGAACGGCCAAACCTTTAACCATCTGGATGTTGGAGGCAAAACTAAGGAAGATATTTGTGGTCATTGTAGCAAAATGGATTCATCTTAATTCCTCCCCTGACCATAAAAATATGAACGTCCCTGTTTAACTGGATGCCTGATTTGATCGTTTGACTTTTCAAACACAATGGTTCAGACCAATCAGGGGAAAAAATGAAGTGGTGAGTGTGCGTATCCCTCTGACTGTACCTGTAGCCTCCTCTTCATCATTCATCTCTGCTAGGACTCCCACCACTATCTGCGGCTTTTGTTTCTCTCTGATTATTTCGCCCTCCTGTAACTTGATTTATTTGCTTGCAGCGTTGAAGCTTCTGGCTTTTCCTTCATTAAGCAGCAAGATTTATTTTTATATTTTCCCAATCACGCAATAGCGATTATAGAAACCTGCTGTCATTAACGTCCATCAGTGGTAGTGGAGAGCCATTTTTCATCTCATTGCATGCTGGAGCGGTCCCTGAGTGCGCATTACAGCTTCAGAGCAGCGCCTTCTCTAACCTTCATGGCAGCCAGGAGTTTAAAATGGCCTATCGTGGCATCAAGCACTCCCTGCACTCTCTGCCAAAAACAGCCTCGTGTCCGTGAGAGATGGGGGATCACACACACACACACAGAGAGGATATTACCCTGCAGTCAGCTTCATTTCACACCGTGGATACAAGGTGTAAAATGCTGACTCATCTTTGGGCAACATACAGTTGTGCTAATCAGCAAGAGAGATGGCTAGATTAAAGAGGGGAGGGGGCTGCAGGGGGTAGAGCCGTATTAGCTTTAGGACATCCAGAGCTGCTCTCTACGGAGCAGAAAGCAGAACTTTGCATCACAAGTAGCCTTTTTACGTGTAGACGATGCCAGCAGATGTTGTAGAACGAGGCAATTCATCACTCCCATTTAAAAAAGCGTTCCATTTTCTATGTTTCCCAATTTTATTTCTGAATTTTATCTTTAAAACCCTAAGTTTATATACACATCAAAGCAGCAAGACTGTGTTTTTTAATCAGTCCATCAGATGGCGCTTAATGTTGTAAATAAAAGCATGTTTCTGTCATTAGCGGACAACAGATGTACAGATAAGAACTTGTGGCAACAGCTGATAGATTTAGTCAAAAGGCCTTAAAATGATAACCTGACTCCGCATATCCATCTGGAAACCTTCCGTTGAAGTAATTTTGGAAAGGGGCGAAAATACTGGTTAGCTGATTGGCCTATGTTGGTGATAGACGGGCCAAATAAACCAATCAGATCAACGAAGCGTATGACGTACTAACAGCCAGGCTACTCTTGCCGAAACCAGTCGGGAGAAGAGCAAAAACATCTTTTCCTCTGAGAAAAGCCTCCAGAGCAGTGTTTTGCTCTTCTTTCAGTGAAGAAATACTCTGTAATTCCGATAAAACTTGCTCGATAGCCACGCTAACGCTAGTTTCATCGGCTGAAGCCGCCATGTTCTTTAGACTGAACTGTGGCGCTTCTCGTTGCATCACACCTCAACCCGCCTCAAAGCCAACGCTGATTGGACGTTCGTTTGGTGAACGGCTCCAAATTTTCTTTAACGGAGAGTCTCCAGACTGATTAGCGAGTGAAACCTTGAAAGCTCGCAAGATCAGGATGGTCTCACGAGGCTATTGAAATGAATTAATTTGTTGGAAGTAAAATCTACTCTATAAAATCTAAAAGTTGAAATTTTGAGCTTGTTTGTTTTGTTAGGAAAGAAATCTAAAGAAATGTTTGGCACCAATTTTATCGCACCATTTTATTAATATTTAATAGACATTATACTGCAAATGTTAATTGTAAAAATATTTACTACGTTAATATCCGAGTTCAGCGAGTTTTGGCTGTTAAATTTAAGCTTTTCTCATGCAAAGTAATATTTAATCAGTTGGGCAGAATGTCATGGCCGCTGTTGATCAGGAGGGACACAAACGGATGTTAAATGCAAACAGTCACAGACTGATGAAGGCACGGATTGACAGAGGAAGGGGAAAATAGGCCCCCTGATCTCGCCATCAAAACATTTCCTGAAATTGGGATATTGATAAAAGTGAAGATAAAATGTGTTTTTGGAGATATTTCGTTTGTTGCATAAATTTAAAACCTGAAAAACACAAAAGAGTAAAATAAATACTCTGGTTACCATTAGTACAAATGTAGTTCTGTTATCTTAAAATAAATTTGCCCAATGGAACCGATGAGTTACATATTTTAATCTTCAACATCTTTTCCTTCTGTCGGGGTCAGACTTCGCCTGTAAAGTTCTGGAGCTTCTTTTATAACATTTGGGAAAGATTGATGACAGGATGTTTAGCTGATCCTCTCGTTTTCCCACTCTCACCCTGACCTTCTTTCATTTCTGTAGTCATCATTTTGGATCCTAAAGTAACCCTGATAATTTGCTGCCATCTTTCCCATTTTTTAAGAGCTGTTTCTAAAAGGAGCGTGAAAGTCACTGCTGCTCTGATCAACCAGTTCTTAGTATTTTACGCCTTTAAGTTAAATTCTACTGCTTTAGGTGGTATAATAACTTTATTTTAAGGCTTTAAAAAAATAAAATTTGTAATCATCTGAATATTCCACAGTGATCTAAGGTCTTTTTCGCAGCGATTAGCTTTGCCACAACATCGATTTTATCCACAAACATCAAGTTTACACATACCCCATTTACACTACCCTTGAAAAACTGTGCTGAGACCGGTCCGAGCTCAGTAACTGAGATAACTCATCGTGTGTAAATGGAAAGCAAACTGAACTGAACCGAGCTAGACACAACCAAACCGCGCTAACTGCAAACCAGTTCCAGAGGTGGGCTCGGCTCAGTTTTTCCTCTGGCTCGGTTCTCTGATAACGAGCGCATGAGCAGAACGCGTCATCTCCGTCTGGCTGCACATCCCGATTCACACTCCATTCCAGTAGTCGGCGGTAATGCCCCTCCGGAAGTTGCTTGCCAACCAACACAAAACAGAAGAACAACTATAAACGACAATCGAAAGCCGACTTTCTCAAGTAAAACCACGAAACGTTGCCCTCTTCGCCTGACCCTCTGCAAACACCGAAGTACAGCAATAATAATCAAGCATAACTTTCTGAATGTGACGGGCGCCGCCATTTTGATTTCGTCTTCTTCTTCTTGTGTTTTATGGCGGTTGGCAAACAACTTTTGCTGCATTACCGCCACCAACTGCTTGATTTCTTCCTTCAATACTGGCAGTAATCCCGCAGATCGTCACTAGGAGGCGATGAACCGAGATAGCGTGGTGTGTAAACGGTCGTCAGACCGGGGTTGGGCTTGTTTACTTGTTCGATCTCGGACCGGTCTCGGCATGGATCGGTTTTTCAAGGGTAATCTATATCTAGATAAGTCATTGTTTCTTAAATAAATGCATTTGCTCTTGGATTGAGGAGGTAAAAGAGAGATTTTGCCAATGAAACAAGACAATTTACATTTAAAATAAGAAAACACAACTGGATTGTCTTATTTTAATTGCATGTTATCTATTTATCTTATTTTAAGAGTTAAAATACATCTTCTATTGGCAAATCTCATTTACCTACTTAGATTAAGAGTAAAATACACTTAATTTGCACTTATTTCTAGGCTGAAATGAACAATTTTTGCTGATTGATGGTTAAATGTTACTGGTTTAAAGCATGTAAGGTTAGAGTTTCTGTGGTTTGAATCGGCATATCGATTATGATCCGCCATCATGAAGAAATGTTTTTGTTTCCTTTCCATCATCATCATCACATGGTTAGCCTTAAGCACAGACCTGGCTAGCGTTTGTGGAGCCTTGTTGAACCGGAGAGCGTTGCTTCTCTAAACTGGGCTGTCTCTGTATTAAACATTCAGGCCAACCCAGCCGAGCAGTCCCATCTACCTGTCGGGGCGGCTTCAAGCTGGAAGGGGCCAAAACTCAAAGAGGTAAACTCGACCCCGTACATAGCCAACATCACCCTCATTCCAGGGGTTCACCACCACCAGATCTGCTTGTGGCTCCCGGTTTATAGGCAAACTAACCCTGTCTGGTGGTGTGGGTCTTTCTTTAAAGGGCTGTTAAAGGTGGAGGTAGCCGTAGTTTCCACTTAAGGAACTCGCCTTTTTTTTTTCTTTTTTTGGTTCCAGCAGGAGCAGAACCGACAACAGTCTGGAGCCACTTTTTCTACTCTGCTTTCCTGCTTTTGGGTTGTTGTTTTTTTTGCATCGTCGCTCTTTTTCTGCGGTGCTTCTGCTCTGAAACAGAGCAGTGGCCTTTCCCTACCTGTCTACCTTTGCATCCCTGCGCTCCCTTAGAATGGCTTCTGCTGTGTAACCCTCCTAAACCCCTTGCACTGACTTCAGGGCCTCGTTTGATGCTGACGGTTGTACCCTCTTCTCCCCCACCCCCTCACCAAACATGGCAGACACGAGAGGAGAGGAAGATGGAGGCCATCCTGCAGGCCTTTGCGAGGATGGAGAAGAGGGAGAAACGCAGGGAGCAGGCCTTGGAGCGAATCGGTAGCGTAAAGTCGGAGGTAGGAGGCCGCAGCGACATCAAAGAGGAGCCTCCGGCTACGCCAGAGACGGTAGAGTCTCCGTCTGTCATGCAGGTGAGAATAAAAACAAGCAAAAGATGGATTATTTCTCTAGAAACGTCTTTATAAACATGTCGGTTGACGTTGCAGCCGCCTCTTGAAATAAAGGAGGAGCCCGGACTCAAACCAGCCAAGGTGAAAACTTCACGGAACAGGAAGAGCTTCTCCAGGAGCAGGACTCACATTGGACAGCAGCGGCGGCGGGCTCGTACCATCAGCACTTGTTCGGACCTGACGCCCAGCTCTCCAGCTGAGCCCGCGGAGCCTCCGGCCAGTGAGACGCCAGAAAGAGAGACGCCCTGTGCGCCGGAGCCTGAGGCGATCCCCTCGCACGTCCCTGAGAGCAGCCCTCCTCAGAGCAGCTCGCCGGCGCCGGAGAGAGTCCGCACAGGAAGCAAGAGCTACAAAACTAAAAAGGTTGGAAACGTTTTAACTGATGTAAAAAAAAATGGTTTAAATGTTTAGAGCCTGAGCGAAGAATCTACGGCCGACCTTCTTTGAAAAGTCAGATAAATCAAACTCTCTTTTGCAGCACTTTGTGAGCGAGTGGGTGGGAGAGAAGCAGCAGGACCGCGGCGCCGTACGAACGCCAGAACCGGTCCCAGACAGGCCGCTGAGAATAAGCAGCGACCCTGAAGTGCTCGCCACGCAGCTTAACGCCTTACCAGGCATGACCTGCTCCTCGCAGATCTACAGCACGCCCAAACACTACGTCCGCTTCTCCTCGCCGTTCCTGGCCAACCGCAGCCCCACCACGCCCGGCGTGCCCACCGGGAGGAGGCGCTCCAGGGAGCTGCCAGAAACGCCGCCGACCAGCGGCTCCTGTAAAAAGGTACAGATTTTCCCTCCGTCTCCAGATCAGCGCTGCTCCATTTTTCTTGGTCTGAGGCTTAAAATCACAATATTAATGAAATATGACACATTTGGGAGTTTTATTTTTTGTTTTGATGGAAACGTCTCCTTTCTCTGCAGCGGTGGTTGAAACAGGCTCTGGAGGAGGAGGGCTCCACCAGCCCTGCCAGACGACCCAGCCTGTTTCTGCCCGGCGACGGACCGCTCAGCCCGTCCATCAACGGAGACTCGGACAGTCCGCTGCTCTACAACGGCACCTGCTCGCTACCAGGTGTGCTGCTCGACGGTTTTCAGGCTTTTTTTTTAAACATTCCATTTAGATCAGTTTCCTAGATCAGATAATTGAGAAAAAATGAGGGAATAAACTAAATAAAACCAAACTATCTATTTTGTACTAAATAATTTTAGTTTTTTAAGACAGATTCTTTTTAAATGAATGTTTTTCCTCATCCTCCCTCCTGCTGTGTTCTTTCAGAGTTGCCCACTCCTTTGAAAAAGCGACGGTTGAACCCGTTGGACGCCTGCATTTCAGAAGGCTCCACGCCCTACGCCTCCCCCTGTGCCACGCCCACCCGAGCGGACCACTCGGAGACTCCCACAGCACCCAGCGTGCTGAGCACGCCGCCTCGACCCCGAACAGAAGAACCCAGCTCAGAGCCGTCGTCCAATACTACCCCGACACACGCACTTAACGCCCCTCAGGAGGTACGGTCGTCTGCATGGAAGCCGCTACTCGGTGCTTCCGTTTCTTTTTAATAAAAACTTGTTTTCTGGTCTGCAGACTGAATCTTCAGAGGAGAACTCGCCAGAGGTCGGTCAGAAACCTTCGGTGCAAGAGGTGAGACGTTTGCTGCGTCCTTCTGTTTGAAACTGTCCATCTATGCTTTCATGTTCTAGAAAGGGAATAAAAGACTGACTTTAATCATTTATTTCCCAGGCTGATCGTCCTCCTTCGCTCGTCTCCTCGCCGTGTGTCCGGCCTCCCATTTCAGACGGACTCTCTTCAGAAGTCAAAGTCTCTGTTCCAGAGAGCCCACAGCTCCCAGCTCCTGAGCCAGCGGACTGTGGAGAGGAAAGGACAGACGGTGGGACTGCAGAAGGAGCAAGCGAGGCTCCCTTATCTGCAGAAACCTGCACTTCCTCTTTTTCGGGCTGGATAAAAAGCCCAGACAGAGGCCTGACTGGACCAGCTGGTCTGAACTTCTCCCCAGTCAACTCGAACTTACGGGACCTCACCCCGTCTCACACTCTGGAGCCTCTTGCCGCTCCTTTCAGGCCGGAGCCTGCAGCTGGGTCTGCGGCGGGGTCTGCAGCAGGAACGGGCTCTCAGGCGCCGTTCAGCGAGGCGCAGGGACAGCTGTTCTACTCCGGCCCTGAAGAGGGCAGCTCGCTTGTCCTCTCCCGTTCACTGAATGGGGACGGCGAGGGAGGAGGTTCTGCGCAGAACCCACCTCAGAGGAAAAAGGTGAGGGCTGCTGACATGTTTGTTTATATCAAGATGGATATGAGAGGAAAGAAAGTGGATCCCTGTTTGCATCCGAATCACTGAATTGATTAAAATTCCTCCCAGGTGTCTTTGCTCGAGTACCGGAAGCGTCAGCGAGAAGCGCGGCGCAGCGGGTCCAAGACTGAATGCAGCTCTCCCGTGTCCACCGTGCCGCCTTTGAGCGTGGACGCTTTCCCCGTGGCTCTGGAGACGACCAGCGAGCCTTCTCTACCTCCTGCTCCATCTAACCCCGCCCCCATTATAAAGGAGCCGCAGGGCGGCGAGGAGACGGAGGCCTCAGCGGACAGGGAGGGAGGAGACGGGCAGTGGTATGTATCTAAACCTTTACTCATTTACCTGTAGATATATTTCAGCATAGAAAACTGAACGTGTTCCGGTTGTTATTTATCAGGACGTCGTCCACCTCGGTAGAGCAGGCCAGAGAGCGCAGCTACCACCGAGCGCTTCTGCTCAGCAAAGATAAAGACGCAGGTGAGGATTAAAAGTCATTCTTCTTCTACATGATTTCTTCCTTTTAAAACACAAAGTTTGGTGTTTTTATTTAATTTTTATGTGATAAACCAACACAAAGGATTGAAGCTTGCAGCTTGGTTCAAAAAGAACAAAGTGGCTCTGGAGGAGCTGCTGAGGTGCACAGCTCGGGGTCACACTGTTCATGGAGCTGAGCGTTATACGCCACTCAAAAAACGTTGAACTTTCCTCGAGGAGGAGCTAAAATAGAAGCTTTGGCTCCAAACAAAGAAATGCTGCTTCCTTTCTCATAAAACATGGTAGTGGCAGAATTATGCTGTGGGGAGAAACGCAGGATGATAGCAGCAGTGATCCTATCAGCAGCTGTGGCATCACCATAAACACCAGTTAAAGGTGTGGTTGTACTGGGACTAAATGTGGAGAGGTTTGTTTTGTTGTTGTCTCTGTTTCAGACGGTGAGACGGACGGTGGGGACACGCCGGCGCTAAGAGAGTGTGCGTCTCCGTGTCTCCAGAAAACGCCGACCCAAACGGTAAGACGACGTCCGCTCTGATTCCCATCAGCAGCTTCGCTTCCATCCATGTTTGTGATGTGTGGGATTAAAAACGTGAACGCTGACAGATTCCCGTTCCTCCATGCAGCCCTGCTCCCCCGGCCCGCAGCCGCAGCCTTCCGGTCGCCCGGCGAAGGACGAAGACGGCGACGTTCAGCCCTGGATGGCGAATCCAAACAACAAGCCGGCCGGATCCAAGCCGGCTCCTCTGACCCCGACGAAGCTGCACCCCGCCGCCCCCCTGCCCTCCTCCCCCGTCCACTACCCAGGCTCCTCCCTCCTCCACTCCCCCAAGCCGCAGCCTCAGGGCTCGCCGTTCCGCGGCCAGAGGGCGCTGTTCTCCAACCAGCCTCCGTCGCAGCCCCAGCCCCAGGCTGGACCTGCCCCCTTCCCCCCCTACACCACACAGGGTGCTCCTCCTCCTCCACCCCCGCCGCCCCCGGCCCCACCCGTCTCCACCGCCTACTTCCCCAACCAGAGCCCCTCCCCCACCGTCCCCTTCCCCGGGTTTAAACCCGCCGTCGCCCCGTCTTACCCCACCGGGTCTCAGCCCCTGATGCAGACTCTCCCCCACAGCGTTCACTATCAGAGCTCGGCGGCCCCGCCCCCTCCTCCCC
>NW_015151036.1:196068-197661 GCF_000732505.1 Cyprinodon variegatus | reverse complement strand
TCCGTCCCCCCGTCCTCGTACCCCCCCCCACTGCAGCAATCCGGACTGCCTCCTCCTCCCCCGCCTCCCCCACAGCAGCCTCAACAAGGCCCGGCTCAGGCCGCCAACCAGATGCCTCCCGGGACCCGCGGAGCTCCTGCGTCCTCGAACTCCTTCCACGGCTCGGGTTACCTGAGCACCGGGTGGCACTGACCCCCCCCTCCTCCCTGAGGACTCTGCTGGGGAGGGGGGCCTGTACCATAAGCTGTAGATAAGTTTTCTACGTACCTGAACACATGGCCAGTTGAAAAACAGCTGTTTGTGGGATAAAAGGAAAAAACAAGGACAAGAAAACGATTTTAGCAAAACGCAACGACAAACTGTAAGAAAAGAAAGATGGACGATCCCCCTGGTGCTCATAGCCCCCCCCCCCTCTCTGGCCTGTATTGTTTTTTCTTTTTATAACATCCTCCATGAAGGTGGAGAGGAAAAAGTTCTGTTCTTTGTTCAGAGCCCCGTTGTATTCCCCCCCTCCCCCCCGCACTTTGTTTATAAGCGGACATTCCAGCCTCCTCCGTATATCCGTCTGCCATCGTCTCTCTACACAGTTTATGTTTTAATCTAGTGGCTCATTATAGCAAACAAAAAAAAAGCTTTTTGTATAGAGTTAAAAAAAACAACAATTATTTTTTTTAATCTTCTGTCTAACAAATATCTGTTCACCGCTGCAGATTCAGGAAAGATCCGTTTGAGTGTGAGCCCCGCCCCTTCAGGACGCCTCACCTGTGTGTGTGTGTGTGTGTGTGTGTGTGTGTGTGCGTGAATGAATGGCAGCTTAGAGGAGCGACGCGTGTTTTGGGATTTTGCTCATGGAGGTAGGCAGAGCGTCTCACCTACAAGTAGGAAGTTAGCGGTTTATTTTTGAAACTCAATGGATATTTGTAGAAAGTGTAATTTAATGTATAGGTGGTTACTTCAGCTTTTCACCAGAAACAGGTTTTTGTAAATATCCTGCTTCTTTTTTTTCTATGCTTGTACAATTCGCCCCCCATCCCATCCTCCTCCACACACCCCCCAACCCCTCCCTCATTTTAAGATATGGTTGTAAATATGAACGCTGTTCTCTGCAAAGCTGAATGTTTCTGTGACTGTAGCATTATTTTTATTTTATTATTTTTTTTATTTTCTCTCCCCTTTTATTGACTCTTCAACTATGTCTCCTTTTTTTTTATTTGTGTGTGTGTGAGTGTTGCGTTTGTGTGGAGGAGAGAGACTCACAGACACTGCACTGGTTGGCTATTTTCATGGTTCATTATAATAAATCACTGTAATGACAGTTTTATATCACTTGTGGTGACGTTTGTCTGAAGGTTTTGGGGGGAATTAAGTTGTCTTCATATAGATTTCTGCTGTAAATAGGACCTATCCGACAGCATGAAGTAGAATTTAAGATCTCAGAAGGGAAAAAATCAACAAATATGAAAGTTAATGAATGACATTGCTCTGCTTGGAGACGTCTCTGAGGCTGTGGGACCAGTAGATCATGAAGAGTGGAGAACCAGAGGAGTCCAGTCCACCTAAATTACTCCAGGAGGTCACCTGCCTTAGTTCAGG
>NW_015151036.1:191903-195171 GCF_000732505.1 Cyprinodon variegatus | reverse complement strand
CCTTAGTTCAGGTCAGTTTCATCAATGGTAAGAAAAAAAAACTAGTTGACCAAGGATTGAGGTCGGTTTCAGTCCTCGATACATCGAGTCCCGACATGTAATGCAATCTTTTTACATAAAGGCAACTAGTGCCACAAAAGTACGATGGAGAATTAGGGCCAGGCCAGAGATTTTTAAATTAAAACTTTTCAGGATAAAGTAATACTACGAGAATTAAGTCGTTTCAGAAAGAGACCTTTGAAGTCCAACCAGCAGATGACGTCCGACCAGCTCCACCAATCAGCAACCTGAGTCCACTTTGACATCGAAAAAGATTTGGGCCAAAGCGTGATGCTCGACATTTCTCATTTTAGGGAAGAAAGTGCTTCTTGTAAGAGGTGTCAGAAAATACAACTTTATTCTCGTAATTTTATAACTTTATTCTTGTAGTGTTAAGACTTTATTCTCATAATTTTAGGACTTTATTTTTATAATGTTACGAGTTTATTCTCGCAATTTTATTTTATTCTCGTAATTTTACTACTTTATTCTCATAATTTTGCAACTTTGTTCTCATAATCTAAAACTTTGTTCTCGTGGTGTTGCGACTTTATTCTCATAATTTTATGACTTTATTCTCGTAATTTTGCGACTTTAGGCTCGTAATATTGTAACTTTATTCCCGTAATTTTCTCACTTAATTTTCGTAATGTTTCAATTTTATTCTCATGATTTTATGACTTTATTCTATTAATGTTAAGAGTTTGTTCTTATAATTATGACTTTATTCTCATAATGTTACGAGTTTATTCTTATAATTATATGACGTTAGTCTCATAATGGTACGAGTTTATTCTTGCAATTTTACAACTTTATTCTCGAAATAGAAAAAAAAAAATCTCTAGCCTGGCCCAAATACTATAGACACAATACTAAAGTCACTAACAGGAAAAAAAAATAAAAATTTCCCATGTTAAACTGAAATAAAATTAAAAAATCAGTTAAGTTTTTTTTTTTCCCAGTGGCCCTAATCCTCTTCCGTAGAATCAACTGGCTAAATCAGTTAAAAAACCACAGGAAAGTTTTTAAATGTGGAAAAATCAGATAAGATGCTTCTAAGCTACTACTACAAGTTTGAAGAATCAAATCTTTAATTTAAAAAATAAAATGTATAAACTCTGATAAATCACAATGAGTTTATATCTCAGGGTTGAAATCTTTTAAATAATCCATAAAATCTAAACTAAATCTGTTTTGGTTCAGTAAATTGGCTAATCTTAACGTAAATGTAAAGTGGAAAAATATATGTTTACATTACAGGTTGTATTTTATTTAATCAACTTCTGTATGAAGGATTGTCTGAAACAATCAGGCCTGCAAAACCATTACCATCTGATTATTAATTTTGGCCCCGGAGCTTCTTTTAATAATAATCTAAACTGGCAAACTGTTTTTAAAACTGATTTGTTGTTATAAAATATTTAAATCTAATTTTTTTTTGTACAAATATCGTTAGCTTTATGCTCATTACTGAGGATATCTATTTGCTTTTTCAAACCTGTGTAAAGAAAAAAGATTCAATGAATAAATAAAAATCATACCGAGCATCCTGGGTAGCCCTTCCTCATTCAGGTAAATATTAGAAAAGGAAACTATTTGCATAAAGTTGTTTCAATCCATGTTTTAAATGAAAATGTCAAACATACAAAAGAAAACAACACTGTATTCTTATTATTTTCTCATTTTCTTTTCTTTACAATACTTTCAGGTAACAATATACTTATCATCAACCCATGGCAAAACATTTCAATTCAAAGACGAGACTGAAGACGAGGACACAGCCGACGTATTTCTCTACATGAGATACAAATCATTTATGTGCGCTTTTATTTTTAAATCTTTTTTTTCCACAAACTTGAAAAATAAAAAAAACGAAAGCTTTAATAAGGAACAGTTTTCATCTTATTTTGTCAAATATTTAACCATTAACAGGACCGCGCTGTTCTTTCAGCTTCAATTCATCACTGTCTATTCTGTTTGATCTAGTTCTAGATGGTTTCAACGGCTGCAACCATGTTTTTTTTTTTATTAAACACATCTATATGAAAGCAGCCTCAGCCTCATTCCTGCTAACAGCTCAGTTAAAGTGACGACACGGATAAAATCATCATAAACGTCTCAGGTGAGCATAGAAAGTATTTTACAGAGGGGATCTCTCATAGAAGACGAGGTGTCCTTTCTCCCAGTGATGCATTTTATGGCTGCTTTCAGGCCACTTCTTCTTGTTCTGCTCCTCCTTTAGTCAGATGATTCCAAACTTCAGCTGAGCTTCCCAGCCCCTGGTGGGAGCACCGGGTTAAAGCTGGACCCCGCAGTAACGCCACATCCTGAGACCTGCAGACATGAAGACAAATTACTGCACACATTAACTCCTGTCTAAAAAGGTCATGCTTAACAACTCATGAAAGATTTCAGTATGAAATATTAAACATACTTTGAAATTTTAGTTGTTAAAGCTGATAAATATTGGTAGTTTATTGTCTTTTTTCCATTGTGATCCTTTGAACTGTAGAGGGTACAAAATAGCCTCTAATAATGATTAACCCTTGCAACCTTTCATATCCAAAGAGCCTTTTTGCCCCGAGTCCGGCCAAGTAAAAGTTGTTTAGAGCCACAAAGAATAACCCTTTATTTTTTTTTATCATCTCGTAAAGGAAATTAGTTGCCATATTATTATAACAACCAACAATTTATGTATTTTTAACTTTTAAAATAATGTTAGAAAAATGTCTCTAAAATGATTTTCTGGTTCTTTTAATGTCATTCCTTTCCATCTTATAAAACCCACTAAAGCTTTAAAGACTGGTATTTATTATAGTACATTATTTAGCTCTTCATGTACATTTTAGCCGCTATTAAGAGCCACTGTAGAGGGTTCAAAGAGCCACAGGTTACAGATCCCTGATCTACATCCAGCCATTTAGCAAATATCCTGCTGCATGGCTGTAGATCTTATTTTGACATTTGATCAATTAGATGAGACCATGAATGATAAATGACCTACTAGAAATTAAGTTGGGGTGGAAAAAAAGTTAGAAAGTTAGTAAGCCCAGTTTACAATTCTATTTAGGTTTATAAACTAAAAAATGGAAGTTCCAGTATCAGTATTCAGGGGCGGTTTTAGGAAATTTGGGGCCCTAGGCAGAGACAGGCAGGGGGCCCTCTGCATTGAGAAGACAACTTATAAAACAGACCCATTCTACAGATAGAGAGATGTTAATAGAATAGA
>NW_015151036.1:181121-191390 GCF_000732505.1 Cyprinodon variegatus | reverse complement strand
TGGACTGATCCAATATGGTGGACACTGAAGGGGGGGGCTGAGACACACTTAATATTATCAGCGTTCTGATGGCATTTTAGCCAAAGGATTTTTATCAAAAACATAATTAATGTGCAGAAATAAGGAATGGTTGTATTAACCATACATGTAAACAGAGTTTTATGGGGCCCCCAGGAACTTGGGGCCCTAGGCACCTGCCTAGTGTTGCCTAATGGTAAATCCCCCCATGTCAGTATTAATGCCTCTAAGGCTATGTTGGACCAGGAAAAAATGTTTTTTCACAATTTTCTTATAGAAGCACTTTTTGTTTCTTAATATATTTGGACAAGTTGGTGTTTCTTGTTATTACAATGATATAATTTTTGGAAAAAAAAATATCCATGTTTTTTTAATGTTACAAAGGTAACAAGGTCTTGTCCTTGGCTTGAACTTTTCAACATATTTCACTGAGTGTCCTTTAAAGGGTTAAAACAAAAAAGTTTACCACAGAGTGGACTATAAAATTCAGATTTCTAGATTTTTATTAGCTCAAAAAAAAAAAATCTATTCTAGTAACTGATCATGTTTAGCATACATACCCATATGTGTGAATCCTTCATTTCCAGGATTTATATGACATTATTTCCACTTTCTGTGGGAATAAAAACACAAAAAAAGAAACATATTACACAAGTGACCACTAGGTGGCAGTGTTTCATAAGGTTTCAGCGGACCAGATTAAGGAATTGGATTAAATGGTTTTTACTTTGGTAGAAAGTTGTGATTTTTCCACAGACCCTGACAATAAGATCAATCAGTTTATTTCCAATCCAACACCTGTGTTTCTCCTCCCTCCTCCATGGTTTTTAATCTTCCTCTACTTATTCAAGTCTTTTTGTTTATAATGCATTTTCCCCTCCTCATAAAAGGACAGACCATTGTGTCCTGACTGATGTGCTGGCTCTGATTCATTGAGACAGTTTAGCAGCAAGCTGTGTAAACATCCATTAGTAATTCATGACTTTGTCCACCATCCCCCCGGGCTTCAATTAACCCCTGATATTTGTGTGTTTTTCCTTTCAGACACTCATCCATCTCTCCCTCCTTCTCCAAATGCATTTCATCATCCTTGCTTCCCATATTTTTCTCCATTAATCATTCTCTTTGGGTCACAGAATGCCCATCATTTGGTCCAGAAAAAAACAAAAAACAAAAGGAGGCAAGCAGGTGGTGTTTAGCGATCCTTTACAACATATGCAAATTAAAAACTGCATGAAAAGAAGGGATGAAGCTGCTGGTTTGGACCTGAGGTTTTGCAGGAGGACTAATGTAAAACTTTTATTTATCTTTATACTGAAGAACTTGAATGAAAAAATTAGCTTAGTTGAAACCCTTTCATTTTGTCTCTTATTTAGTTTCTTTAGACTCTACTTAAGGGATTGTTTGGGTCCAGGGGCGGAGCTAGATGGGGTCCAGGGGTGGCCATGGCCACCCTTAGCCAATCATTGGCCACCCCTGCCATTTATTTCCCTCTAATACAGACTGTCAGCAGTAATACTCTCAAGTTAAACATTCAAAACATTTTTTTTTTTTTTTGTGGTTAATTTTTCACATCTATATACTAACATCAAAGATGTTAAATACAGAATTCATGCTCTTTTTCAGAAATAGATTTTGTGTTCTATGGGGTAAAGAGAAAATTATGTGTCTCTGCAAGTCATCTTGTGGTCTTCAGTGAAATCAAAGATAAATAACAATTTTAATTAAAAAATGATCAAATAATCAATTTATGTAGATATTAGGGCTTGTAAATATCAATTTTATGCAGAATTTTTATTGATACAAGTAGGTAAGTAATGATAATGATTAAATTATGCCCCAGAACTCAAAACTGAGTTTTATTCACTATACCTTTTATCTAGAAATTACAGATTTTGAAATATATGCATCTATTTGTTAGCAAAGGCTGCAGGAAAGTATAGTTAGTCTTTATTTAGAAAATATGGATGTTTTGCTTGTTCATTTTTCCTGTTGGAACAGAGTACATTGACCCGGAGGTTCTGGTGCCAATCCGCTTTCGGCCCCCCCTCAGTCTACAGTGGTTATTGCCTGGCCACCCTTATAAAAACTCTCTGGCTACGCCTCTGTTTGGGTCATAACCAATTATTGCTTCACGAGCAGAAGAAATGATTAGTTTTTGTGCTAACTAAGATTAGCGATAGAGGCTTATAAGATTTTGTAACAACTTATTTCGTTTTTTTCCTTCCAGACTAAATGTTTTTACGGATCATTCATACTGACTCTTCTGTTTAAAAGGAGTTGTTCCTCTCCACTGTCACCTCATGCTTGTTTGGATGAGGAAATGATGCAAAGTTGATGATTTTATACAACCAGCCATACTATCTTAGATTACTTTTTTCTAAATACCATAAAATATAACCGAATAGGGTTTGTATTTCAACATAATCTGGACTCAATTGTATGTAATTCTGTCAAAATACTTTATTTATCCTAAAGGGAAATTCAGTAATCAGGAATTGGGCTGTTTGACTGGATTCCAATGGAATCATATGGACTAAGTTTGGGTTAATCTATTTCATATAACTAGATGTGAAATTCAAGCTATTTTTTATCCAAAATTATATGATCTGCTTAATTTAATGCATTAAAAAGCCCTAAAAATTAGGACGAATATCAAAAGGTATTACGATAAGTTTTACTTTCATCTGAAAAGTATCTTTGTTTAGTGTTTGTAAACTGCTATAACTGGAACGTAAAATATCAGACTGTTTTTACCTTAAAATGAAAGACATAAATGAAATAAATATCTGTTTTAGTAGAAAAGAATGATTTTATTCCCCTGTTGTTTTCTCCGACTCTAAAGATCGATCTAAGAGCTCTCTGATGTTGTCTTGCTTCTATCCATTATTCAGTTATTGAACACAGCTCATTTATTTTTTACTTTCTGCTCAAACAGAAAAAAAAAACAATTTTTTAGCTGCTGCTGAGACAAAAACATTCTTTTGAAACTTGTCCTAATATGAACTCTTGAACAATCAGTGTAAACTGATATATTATAAAGGCAAATAATGTAGATTGTTGTCTTACTTTCTCCCAGCAGATCCTCAGACATCAGATTATCCTGCCGGTTTCCAAGGACAAAAGCCAGGAAGGAGAGGATGAGAGCATCCATGATGCCCATGATGGCCAGGATGTAGGCCCAGCGGACCGAGCAGGCACCCAGGGCGTACTTGTCCGTCTGTTCGCCGCACATCCGCTTCACCTCGTCGCTGTCCCAGCCGTCGGGGTAGATCATGCAGCCCAGAATCAGGCTGGTACCTGAAGCAGGAGGCGAGACAGATGGGTGAGGAGCTAAACAGGCTACCAGGGGAGAAATTGGGCTGGAAACCTGGAAACAGAATCCTGCTCATTAAAAAAAAAACACTCTGCTGCAGCAGGTTGCTTTGCGACAAATACAAGCCTTTAAAAACTTGATTACATTTTATGTCACAGGTATTTATTATGAGTTTATTAATTGGGAAACAAAGCTGTGCATGCTTGAGTGCATGACTTTTTATTCTTTAAAATGTGTGATGTGCATCTACATTAACCAATTCATCTTTGTAAAATGGCTGAAATTATATGTAAAGCAGCAAAGTCTTGCTACAGATTCTCTGTTTAATTTACATCTGGACTAGAAATTAAATGATTAAGCAATTATTGTAAATAAGCAACTAATTTAGAAATCAATTCATCGTAATTACTAAAATAGTACAAAAGATATATATATATATATATATATATATTTTGCATTTAAGACTGGTTTCAATTCTGTAAAAATATCTTCTTTAAGGAGGCTTTTGCTACCCGATTATTAATCAATTGATATAAAGGAATAATCAATCTGTAAAATAATTATTTGCAGCCCTAATCTGGACTTTGACTAGGCCATTCTAACAGTAAAATGCTTTAATCTACATCATTTATTGTAGCTCCGGTTGAATTTTTAAGGTCATTCTCCTGCTTGGAGTGAACCACTGTCCCATATGTGGGTTAATACAGGAGTTCACCACAGCATAACGCTGCCACCACCATGTTTCAGCATGGTGATGTTGTGTTCAGGGTGATATACAGCGTTGGATTCCCCCTGTACCTTCCTGCGCGTTAAATCTTTGTGTTCTCTTCATCTCTTGTGGCATACGGTAAACGGTTCAGTCTTACCACGCTTTCATGAAGACATTTTTTTTAAGGTGGACGACAATTATTCTGTCTCTTATCTAAAATATATCACAAGGAAATTATAATATAAATTATAATATAACCGGTTTCAGTGAATTTTATTTTGGGGTATCAGAATATTGTAATATTTACCTTTTTTTTTAGTAAATAATGCTAAATCTAGTGATTTTTAAGTACTTTTGACCCCATTTGAGTTGAATTGTGTCGTTAAATTCTGCTGTCGATGCTCTTAATCTGAGCTGTATTTGCAGATTTTATGTTTATAACTCATTGTAACTTCAAGGAATCAAACTATTTTGGAAAGAGATGGAACACGGCACTTTTATCTTCATGCCTGAGAAAATTTCCTCTGATTGCAGCCTTGGTTTTTTTTAACCTTAAAGAAAAAATTCAGCTGAATTCAGCTAGGCATCAAATAACGTCTTGTTTGTGTCTCAGAGAGGAAAAAAACAAATGGGAAGAAAACAGGGGAGCTGCTGATCAGCAGATATTTAGAAAGTAACGACATGAACGTCCTGCAGAGATAAAATATATCTTTATAAGAGTCTGACCAATTCAATTCAGTTTATTTCCATATCACCAATTCACAACACGTCATCTCAAGACACTTTCCAGTTCACCAGATCAACCAGTCAGATTGATTCAAAGTTTTCTATCTAAGGAAAACCAGTTGATTACATTGACTCAAGTTCAATCCCTCACTCTAAGTATGCTTGTAGCGACAGTGGAGAGGAAAAGCTCCCTTTGAACAGGAAGAAGGATGAAGAGAGCCCATCCAGCCAGTCACAGTCAGAGAAACAGGACTACACTGAAAAACAGGCTGTTCTCCAATATATATAAACAAAGGAGTTGATGGCAGCAGCACAGCTGATATTTCTCTCCAGGATGGAGTCACAGCCAAACAGGAACAGACCAGATGAAGCTACTATGAGAAAAAGCAGAACGTTAGAGATTGAACTAACAGATTCTGCAGAGTGGGAGAATAGAGATAGAAAGATGTAAAATAAACACCTTCCAATGGAGGCAGAGGGGGAAATAGCTTTGGAAGAGAAGACGTGTTGGCAGCAGTTTAGAGACGAGGCAGAGGTGTTGAACGAGGTGTAGAAACAGAACCATGTGTTGACCTACGCTGTCATCACAAGCTGTCTGCGACACTCCTGATCACGACTCCTCCTCATGAGAAATCATCTGTCTGAGGAGGAAACTGCTCCTGTCGGCAGGGAGCCGTTTCCTCACAACAGGACGCATGTTGGACGGGGAAGCTGCTATGCTAAACTTTAGAAGCTTCCTCTATCTTTAGGGACAACGTTTTACACTCTAGAATAGATTTAAAAAGGCTCATTAAATAGGGCTTTTTTTTTAGCGAGAATAACCGAATTCTCTGAGATATCTCTGTAATGTTATTAGAACTAAATGTAACCAATTAGAGCTACAAGCGGCTCTATTTGGCCAGAATCTCTAGAAAATACAGGAAATTTCTCTTTCAAACTGGATTTTTCCATCTCCATTTAATTCCTCTACTATATTTTGTATCAATTAGTTATTAGAATGTTTTAGCTGGTTTTATTTGTTACTATTTTAATGCTTGTTTTAGTTTAGCTGTCATTAATTATAGTACTAGCTTTAATCAATCATCTGTAAGCATTAACACACTAAGCTGCTCTTTATGTTGCATCTTACTGTTTCTCACACTGTTTATAGGACACTCAGTGAAATACGTTGAAAATTAAAATTTCCAGCCAATACTGTTATTGCAATCCAGGACAAGATCATATTACCGTTGTAACATTAAAAAAATATGGATATTTTGATGACAAAAATGTCAACGTAATAACAAGAAATGCCAACTTGCCCGAATTTATTAAGAAAAATAATAAAAGTGCTTCTATAAGAAATTCATGAAAAACACAAAAATGTGAAAGAAAAACGTTTTTTACGTACATTTTTTATTTTTACTTACATTTTTTATTTTTACTTACATTTTTGTTAATTGTTAAGTAGGCTAATTAAGTTTTTTACTTTTCACTTAGCTTTTTACCTTTTTTTTTACTTGACTTACCTTTTTTTTCCAGTATAATTTACAGCAGGTCAAGTATCATTCAATTCTAATTGGTCAAATGCCAAAATAAGATGTTCAGTCATGTAGCAGGATATTTGCTGAATGGCTGGATATAGATCTTGTGCTTCTAGAATAGACTTTAATAGCTGCTCTCACTCTATTTATTTAGGTGTCATTAGACACATGAAACATATCCTTGGTGAGCCCTGCTTTAAAAAGTTTATTTAAAAGTTTCTTTTCTCAAAAAACAAATGAAATAGCAACTCAGCTGCAGCATCATGAAACATATCAACTTTTTAACTAATCAAATGTGCATCAATGAAACTGTAATATGGGCTGGAACCTTGTTTTACCCTTTTGGTAAAATAAAATAATTTTGACTTAAATTGACTCTGTCACCAGCTGACTGTTGTTGTTTTGTAGACCCCGTATCACAGTGACTGATAACTGCTGTATGATCTGGTTGAAATCTCTCTGTAAAGTGCCCTGAGATGTCATGTGTTGTTAATTGGCACTATATAAAAAAACTAAATTGTATTGGATATTGAATGTTTTACCATTTAAAAACAGTAACTTGCCCTATAAATGGTTTTGGATAGGCTTTTAGTAACTGTCATTAATTATAGTACTAGTTTTTATCATCTGTAGACATAAGAATCTAAAAGGTCAGAGTATTGTTTTATGAAATCGTGCATCTAAATAATAAAAATTCTGCAAAAATTTCAAAATCTGGTTCAATTACAGCCGTTCTGTTAGTTTAAGACAACTATAAAATGTTTTCTAAGCTTTCCATCTGGCTTCCTGATGAGACCTTAAACTAAGATATTTGTGAGAAGACTTAACAATCGTCTCACACACCTGCCCTCCATCAAGTCTGACTGACGTTGAGCTGTTTTTTAGAGAAGAATGGGCAAAAGTTAAATTATAAATATATATATACACAATCTCTGTCTGTATAAAGCAAAGGGTTGTTGTGCAAAATGCTCTCCCTCCGGAAGTTACCAATAGAAAATAATCTCTTGGTATAAATCCATGTCTTAACAGCTTTAATTAGCTTAGCTTCCACCCTTTATGCTTATAAGTCTTTTCTTTGGTATTTGAAGTGTCTTTGTAGATAGAAATATTGTAAAATGTGTTTCAGTCCTTGTTATCAGGTGCATAAGCTGTGCAATTCTTGATTAGATCAGGTCCTGAGATTGCATTTTAAAAATGAAAGTAACGACGCGGCTGTGCTTTCAGTCATGCAAGTCGTTCTCTTTATGTGAAACTAAATTTCTCTTTTGTATAAACAACGTTTTCTGTTTTAATAATGATTGAGTAGATCTGGACGTAATCTGAGATGCGTCAATGCGTCATTTCTCTTTTAAAGGTTTGTCTTTCTGAGTTAAATCCAAAAGCTTCAAAGTCTCATAGTGATGAGCAGGAATCATCCCCTCTGGTTCTCCTGTTGCACTGAGCACCTCTTCTGACTCACGGCCCTTCAGAGTACCCCGTCAGGTACTCTTTGATCATGATTTTTTATTAAATGTTGCATTTTTTATGTAAATATTTAAGAGCAAGACCTCTTCTTGGCAAATCAGATCATTATCTTGTTTTTGCTCTGAATATAAAAATGCATTCCATCTAATCTTCAAGTCATACTACACCTTTAATCCCTTTTCCCCCTGAAAGCAAAAAAAAAGCTCCCAAGAAGATAATTTTAGACTTGTACAGAAATTCTGTTGCATCTTTCCATTAATGCATCTTCTCAAACTCATGCAGACTTTTTGTCTCCTGACGGATGCATGTTTCTCTTTTTAACCTTCCTACAGATTTCATGCAGTCTCCTGCACACAGTCCCTGTCATAAATCATGACTTGTGACCGATGTGTCGACTCATTTCAGCTCTTAACACAAGTGATGTGTTCAGATTGGACAGCCTTAAACCCGAAGGTAATGTTAGGTTCAAAAATGTAGGTTCGTAAAAGAGGAACTGAGTCGACACAGAAGAGGGATTTTTAACAGCTTCTGCAGAAGGAGAGAGTTACATTCAGCTACATCTAGAAGCCTTTTTATTAGCAGATCATAACACATGGGGTGGGTTACAAAATAGTGTTCTTCTGACAAGGAAATTGACCAGGTCAAAGGACAAAATGCTCCTCTGATTGAATCACAGAATAGAGTGGTCTCCTGATGACTGTGATTAGCCTTGCACAAACATCAGCAATTTTCTACCACCGTTGTATGACAGTTTGCAGTAAACAGAGTGGAGCATCTAATTTCTCCAGTGTTTCATATGTACACACATTAACTTTATAATCATCGTTGAATAAACAAGGTAACATTTGCATTGGCAGACAACAGCAGAGATCTGTTTCTGTGACGCGTTCTATGATTGAGGTCAACAGGAAAATGGAGGACAGGCTGTTAAAAATGCTCAAAAGAAGATCTCTGACTCAAAGCATTAATGTGGTAGTACTGGAGCGCTGCAGGAGACGTGAAGTAATGAGCTACATCTCACACTGGGCGGCTGAGTACTACACCAAAGAGGAGGAGAAACTGAGTTTATTTGTAGTCTTAAACTCATCCCTAATTCTCTCTCTTGGATTGGGTGTTTTTTTGGATGGGTCAGAGCTTATTAGAAGTCTGGATCCCTAGAAAGCATTGTTTCATATTTTATTTAACGTTTTCAAGAAACGCATGTCCTCCTGTGCTGTGCATGCTGGGTAACAGAATCAGCCGTTAAAAAGAAAACTGGAAAGCAACTCTAAGCAAAAGGATTTTTAAACTTGTTTTAAAGTGACATGAATGCTGGATATGCTACCGATTAATTATTTTAATTGGATCAATTTCAATCTAATCGTGATGAGATGAGGCTTTGTAGCCTAATAAACCAGACTAAATGTGAGATTAAATGTCTAATTTAGTCTGGCCCCGATGAATAAGTGATTGGAAGATTGTTGATGAAAACAACCATGTCTGTGCCTATTGGCCAACGCTCTGACCAATGAGCGCAACTGACTGTGATGTTATAAGCGCTACACAAAGCTGGTGGGGGAGTGTAAACAAACAGCCTGTCAATGAATGAGCGTAGAGCCTCTTCCTGCTCACGTTTCAACGAAAACCCCAAATCTAATCCTTCCAAAACCAATTCCAAAGCTGAATCAAAAATCGCGATCATAGCCAGCGGTCCTTCACACACGACTATGCCGAGAGGGGGTCGCTGCAGACGGGCTGCGGTTAGCCCTGGCTGCAGTTAGCTTCAGAGCTCCGCTGGTTGTTGCGCTCGTCTCAACTTCGGAAATAGCTTTTTTAATTACGCATTAAATCAGTAAATGGACCATATAGTGAGGCTTTAAAGTATAATGTTCTTACCTCAAATGATCTTAGAACGTACTTTTATTGCACAAAAGCAACAGAAAAGAGAACTTTTAACTTTATCGAAAGCTGCTGCTGTCGTCGTGCAGCTTTGTCGTCACGCCTTCAAAACCCCGCCCACTTTGCATCCAAAACATCTCTGCGCTGTGATTGGCCCGCCAATCCTAGGGCCTGGGGCATTGATCGAGGCTAGACCACTCGTAAGCACTCACTGGCGGGTGGGGCTAGTTTACTAGGCTAATATGAAACCACATGGTTCATGTTTAAGCTTCAAATGCTCACTGGGGCCATCTAGTGGTGAACACCCTGCCTTCAATGAGACGTCTCAGCAAAAATGATTGCAGTAAACGAAATAATGTATTTATAAATGGGGTCTCAGTTTGATAAATGGTTTATTATAAGAAATCTTCTAAAAAGGCGAAAACTTCCTCTTGACATTTCAAATTTTAGAGCAACACAAAGCTTACAAACCAAAACAAAAATCTCTACTTAAAAAGCCACTAATAAAAAAAAAAAGAAAAAATCAGTTTCACTTCGCATAGGACATCGTACCCAAATCAAATCCCAGTGCTACCATTGCATCTCGCTTTCAACCCAAGCTTTAGGCCGCATACACTGTATGAGTTTTTGCCCTT
>NW_015151036.1:171758-181111 GCF_000732505.1 Cyprinodon variegatus | reverse complement strand
GACAATAGTTGAATAAACTTTTGGCTCTCAAAATGATATCGGTGCCTTATTTGTTGGTACTCACCGATACAACCATTTTAGGGCAGTATCGGGGCCCCGTCCGATACTGGTATCGGTATCGGTGCAACACTAATTGTAAGGGTATTGGTATAATTCCTACTCTGTGTCGCTCTGTGAGCTAAAGACATGTTTTAGAGTCTCTATACTCCAGTAAACGATTGATTACTAAATTTGTTGACATTTCAATAATTGATTATTCCAATGAATTCTTTCAGCCCAAGATAAAATACATGATATGGGTTAAATAGAGTAACTATACAATACATTTAATTGGTGTCCCTTGAATCTATTATTTTGCTTTGTTTCATGATACAGAGAGAATATTTAAAAGTTAAGTGTGGGTTTTACCTCTGCACAATTGTATATCTTCAAAAGAAAAAACAGGATAAATCCACATATAACAGACATATTTAGACTATATTTCCTTAAATAGGCACAGATTTACTTTCTGTTTTAGTCGCTGGTAATTTCAAATGCAAACCTTTTCAAAGTGGAAAAAGGTCATAATTCCTCATTCATCAGAGCCGATGATGCTTCAAACATTGATAAACAGCATCTAGTGTGTGTATAAAATGTTTACAAATGTAGCAAGAAATGCTGCTTTTCTCTGTAAACAACATACACCCTGATTTTCACGTCAAGCATAAAAAACGGAGCATGCATCATTTTTCATAGGATCAATGACATCAGGCCGATAGTTTCCCTACTAAAGTTGAAATCAAACCTACAACCCTTGAAGAAGCGAGTTCTTCTTCCAGGTTGACGAGTCTGAGTCTGACCAGCGGCATCTCTTGGCCCTGAGTCAGTCATGCGGTTTTTGGACATGCAGTGTGAGCAGTTAGATGGCATCAGAGTGTTTTAAACCCTGCGATTTCATCCTACAGTTTGAGCTGGAGCTGATTACGACGATTGAAAATATCATAGTGTATGCCCGGCCTTAGGCTGAAAGTCAGGAGATGATCACATATGTCCGCTTTAAAGATGGTCTGTCCTTTACTGTTTTATGCAACATTAGGAGAAACAATCCAGTTTTTTTTTACTTACTCTAGGTTTAGACTCCAACATTTGTTTAAATTTTTCCATCCATGTTTTATCAAACTAACTAATATTTCAGCATGCAGATAATGGCGCTAACTGAACCAGGTTTCATTTTTTACACCATGCTATTTAATATGATGTTGACGGTAGGACTTGGTCAATACCAACATTTTAAACGTAGACTTAAGATGGAAAGTATCAGTAATAAGAAGCAAAACGTCTATGAATACACCAATTTATTCTAAGCAAAACACTACAGTGAGCAAAGATTCATAAAAATGAATATTCAGACCTTTTAAATACAGATTTAACACGCTAACAGAAAAACTGTTTCGCATTCTGTAATATTTTTACATTGTGTGGTACTAATATAACAGCACCTTAAGCACACTGGAAAAACGATCTAGAAATAAGTAGAAATTTCTTTAATTAAGTGTATTTACCCTGAATTTGAGTAGGTAGGTGAGATGGTTTGCTAATGGAATGAGTATTTTCACTCTTAGAATAAGATAATTAGATAACATGCGCTTGAAATAAGATGATACAATTGTACTTTCTTATTTTAGATGTGAATTGTCTCGTTCCATTGGCAAAATGTTTCACTTTCCTCCTCAATTTAAGAAAAAGGGCACTTATTTTAAGAAAAATTGACTGATATAGATTCAAATTTTTTGCAGTGCAATAGTGACGTTCAACTATTGACCATCATTTGAACACAGGTTACCCGTCTGCTCGTCATCTATCACACATCAGGGCTTCATGCATCATGTTGGCTCCTCCTACGCCATCCTAAAGAGGTAGATTTTAGAAACGACCTCCCTGCTTTCAGTGTTAAACCAGTTTTTAGTGATGAGCCAGACATTGTGGCTTCGCCACTGCTCTCCGCTTTGAGTGATTAGCTGGAGGTTCAACATCCAGTAGAACCGTCATTTTTTCAGGGCCATTTTTCAAATACCAAGTATAGCCTTTGTTGGCAGCCGACATTAGCATTTTCAGCGCTTTGCATTACACACCGACTCTATGACACTGACTCAAAGTGAGTGGCAATCCACCAAAGACGATCGCACGCACCGATGCTCCTGCTGTTATGGACACATTAGCTATGCTGTCCGCATAGAAGAAACAGAAGAATCCAAACCTTAACTGCAGTCAGATTTAGATATAAAACAAATTGGCCAATTTGCTGGCCAGCTAAATTCTTCCCAGTCAGCCATTTGTACTCTTTCTATCGTTTTCTTTACAGAAGGCTAAATAAATCCCTTGTTGGATAAATAAATAGCTATTTGGAAGGCTAAACTTTATCTTCTAGCTTTAATTAACACATCTTTCCCAAGCACTTCTTTTTGCTTGATCAGAAGATGCTTTTGTGTATAAAGTGTTGCATTAACATACTAAATTGCTCATTATGTTGCATCTCAAAGATTCTATCTGAAGCTGTATACCTTTTCCAATAATACTTTCCTCTAAACGTCACAGCTTTCCCCGTGCTCATATGTGTTGATGAGCTCGTAGTCGTATGCATTAGGCTTCCGCTTCAAGGTGGAGCATGCAGCGTATAATGAATGGGAGTTAATTGGAGCAGAAGCTTAGAGATGAAGGAAGGTATGAGGAAAAACACTCTCCTTCATCTCCTCTCTACCTTGTGTGAGAGAAAGGAGAGGGAAGAATTTAGGAACATGGAGCTTAATTTGCAACACGATTCCTGCAGCATAGCTCTATCTACATTAATGCTTTTAGTAACAGGAAGTGCATCTTAATGAGCTGCTCTAAAGTTGCTGTACTTTTAAACTGAAATTACACAGGAGAATATGAGACAGAGGAAATGAAATCATGGCTAATTAAATCATTAAAATGTACATTAGCCTTTCAGGTTTTTATGAGGCTTAGATCCGTTCCTTGTTTTACCAACAACAATCCATCCAGATCATGAAAACGAAAGTCATCTGTATTTGCTTTTATTATTTTTAAAAATAATCCATACAGATGTGGTTAATTTGTTAAAGTTGGTTGGTTAAAGTAGCAGCAGGCAGAAAGTATGTAAAACCGATTGGTAGTGTGTTTTTTTTTGTTTTTTATTTTTACACATATTGACCCTTCTCTAGTTATTTATGATCTTCTCGTTGAATCCAAACTGTATGTGAGAAATAAATGTTATTATTTTTGGGACGATTCTCTCCTCAGGTCTGATTTAAGCTTGATTAAGTTCCAGCAAACTATTGATTTCTCTCGTGTTTTTTAAAATCTTGGTTACTTTTCATTGAATCTTTTCCCTGCTAAAGAGGGTCAGATTAGATTTAGTAAGATTATGATTTTAGGATTATGATGATTTTCTGAAATATAATTTTTTTTTTGCCACTACACCAGCACTGCCAATGGATGTGGGCGGCTCTGCATAAAAGTGTTCCTCTGGTTACGATGGATACATTTGCCTGGTACAAGGAGGTTTTTTTGTCTATAAATAACTAAATGATAAACACATCAAGCAAGAAAGGCTGATGAACACAGTAGTATTTTTGTTATATTTGTATAGAAGTTTGAATAAAACCATTTTGTTGGTAAACTAAACTATGAGTTGTTACCAACGGCACTTTATCTTTCTAAACGTTAAAGATGAAGAATAATTAAAGTAAAATGCATCATTAAAAATCAAACTATACGTAGCTGAATTTATACTGATAGATTTCTGCTGCTGAAATCTCAATATGTTAAAATCTCATTCATGGTGCTCTAACCTTCTCTACATAATCTTAAATTGATACCAACTGGGGTCACATGAATTTTAAAAAAAGAAATGTGCATTTTTCTGGTTTGTCCTTTTCTTTTTTTCTAGTCCTTACTTGGTATTTTCTCTGATGAAAATTTAAAAGAAAGGATTAAAAGCAACAGTAAATAGAAATAAGTATATAAAAGATGAAAGAAATATGTATGCACTAATTTTGCTTCTTATTTTCAATTATGGGACCAAGATAATATGGATTATAAGTCATCAGGACATAAGAAAAAAATCAAATAGTGGTGATTTCATTTTAAGATGTGGATGGAATCAACAGGACCGGGGTAAAAAGAAGATAAAGGACTCTGCTCTAAGGATGGCTAGAAGAGAGCTTCATTTGAGACATGAAGGGAATAAGAAGAGCTTTCTGAAAAAGCAGCGCCTGCGAGGCAGCAGCTCTCCTTCATCAGAGAAACAGGAAAAACACTTCAAAGTCTGACCTAAATGTCCAGTTATTGGACTCCATATTGTCCCTAATTTATCAAATATCAAAATTTTCCTACATGTGAAAATAGATCATCGTTTGAAAATCCATTGAATAAAATCGAAATAGAATAAAATAATAATTTATCATTCATTATTACTTAGAATAAACAGCTAATCTTAGTTAAATTATAGAAATGTGGTATAAATACCAGCTTTTCTAACGTTAAATGTTCTATTTTCCATTTGCTTAAAACAGGCTACATGTCAGATTAAATACTACTTATACTTTAGCGATAGTATCAAGGTGTTACTTTATTTATCTATTATACTATATCTGTTGGTTGTGCTGTTCTTTTTACATCTCTTTGCAGGCGATGAAGCAGAATGAAGATGTTTTTAACGTTATCTCCCTTTTATCTCCTCTTTCTTTCATCTTTTCTCCTTTTTTTCTGTCTTTCCTTTCCTTTTACTTACTTACATTACAGTGTCCATATAATCTTTAATACTCCCTACATTAATTATAATAAAGCTGTTTATATGCATAAATCAAGCGGAACACTATGGCGATAGCCGTACTGCTCCACTTGTGAAAGTAAAATCTGTTGGGCTCTTTTCTGGTATCAAGACAATTATTCTTATTGAAACATCGCCAGACAGGACACTGTTAAAAAAAAAAAAACAGGCTTCTCAAGTAGCCTAGAAAATGACAGAAATAAACTACAATGTAGAAAAATATTATTTCCAATTTATTCCCCAAGAGGCTTATGCTAGCTGTTAGCTCTGTGGCTAATTTTAAAAGCTAGCAGCTGCTAGCAAAGACATAAAAAGCTACCTTGGAGAAGGCACCTAAAAAACAAACAAAACAACATAAAGACTGCTGCAATCTTTAGTAGAACATGTTAGCTAATTTATACTGATGTCCGAAATTCACCTCAATTCTTTATATTTTAGCTAACTGGAGTTTAGCTTTGAACTAATTGTTAGCACGCTGCTTAGGAGCTCTTATAAAACCACAGATGCTACATCGCTCGTTTTATTATAAACTGTCAGTCTTTTATTTAAACTCCTCAGCCTTGCTTTTGTCTTTAATTTGCAAAAGTGCCTTTACAGAAACCCTTCAGTGTGATGGGCTTGTTTTCATATTTCAGCCTCCTGCTGTTGGGGCCCCATGCGGGCCCCTTTTAAGGAGTCCAAATATACATGCCCCAGTCAGTCCTAGCTGGAGGTCTAATCGAGATTTCTTTTTTCTCTGTGTTCAGGAGACGCGGCGCCTACATTTCTGAATGAAATATAAATCTGAAATGGCTGGGGCAAAAGATTGCATCATTACTGCTGTCTTCTGGTGAGACTTTGACATAAAGAGCCTTTCATCTGTTGCTGCCTAAAGGTGCTGAGACTCTGGTTCTTTGCACGTTCATCATATAATCACACTTAAACTAAATCCTGATTGGTTTTAGCAGACGGGGCCTTTTCGTTTTATAGTTTTATATGCTCATAAGTATATATACGTTTTTTTTACTATTAATTACCTGTTTGGAGCATCCTAGAAATAAGAAAAAAACTGCTACACAAATTGCAGACTAGTTTTATGATCTTATTTAAAAACGATGGTCACATTTTTTCATATACAAACAGGAGGTTATGCTCCATGTTTCCTCGCTTTGAACGTACCAATGTGGTGACGGCGCTCTTGAAGTGACAGGCAACTTCAGCAGTCCTGAATTTTTCAACGGTTGGCCTTATTTTCTCTCTAAAAATGTGCTGCTTTGAAGTCAGACCGAGGGGATTGCTCCACTCCATTTCTGTATCATCTAATATTTCTCTGATCTGAGCAGAAGGCCCAGAGTACACACTCCCCTCCTTTTTCTGTCTTTTTTTATTTTTTTCCTTCCTTTTCCTTTTTTTTTGTTTTTTTTTTCCTTCTTCCCTTCGGGATTTTTATTTCCGGTTTTAAGGGGAAAAAAAGAAAAATCGATCAAACTGTTCAAGGTGGACATTTGGTTTTGTGAAATGCTGGATGAAGCTGGTGTTAAACAATAGAAAATGGGTGTAGTTCCAACCTGGGCTGAAGAGCCGCTCTGCATTAAAGAAGCCACAAATAGACGGTGCTACCACCTGTTCTGTAGGATGTGAGGGTCACAAAATGAAAAAAGGATGATCTGAAAGTTGCAACACTATGTATCATATAACGTATTCTCTACAACAGGATCAGATATACCAAAAGCTCTTATATGACAGTACCTTTTTATATTTTCTCTCTGTACTTGGTCAGTATTGTAGATGATGACATACCGCTGTCTGCTTCAGATGTTTCCACTTGTCTTTTTGTCTAGCAGACATAATATGACTTACAAAATGATCTCTAAAAACAGAATTTTTAAAAGGAGCAGATAACTCGTCTGTTGTGAAGAGTCTTTTTTAAGTTATTTAGAGTACTTTAATGATGGACCTACCTGGCATCTTTTTGTTGTATTTTTTTCAAACTCATCAGGAGTGCTTATTATCTAAGGATATGAACATGTTATATCATTTTATCCCCCCCAGATTTTAACAAGATATTTCTAGTATGAATGGGAAAACATACCGAGATGGCCTTTGGAAAATAGTGAAAAGCAGAAAAAAAAAATAGAAAATTGTCTTATTTTGAAAAGGAAACATGCAAAGGAACCCAGATTAAAGATATACTTAAGTATATCTTTAGAAAAGGAAAACTTAAATAAGAAATATGTTGTAATTAGCGATGCAAAACGATCTTTATTAAGAGTTGGACAGTTTATAATCCCTGTATTGCTGTGGCGGTATCTCCTTTTTGTTCTCCTGACGGACCAAATTGGTCCTTAAATATCTGCATGTTTTACTGTGAGGCATGAAGTCTCCGTTGGTTTCCATCAAATCAGAGGCTGTTTGCGATGGGTCTCATCCTGGTGTTTTCTCACAGAGGAACGAACAGGGTAGTGATGTGACTGTGATGGCAGCAAAAGCTGTTCTAGGAGCCGTTTCCACGGCAACCGGCAAGCCAGAAAAGCGGGGCAAGAGCAATAATGGGTGGCTGAGGTGACTAAACATCACCTAAACACAGACTTTCCCTCTTCGCCTTTCTTTTCTTCTCTCCCGACGGAGGGCATCCAGGTCTCTGATCCTCGACCTTTTTTGGGCGATGTCGACTATAGCCTTCTCTTTCTCTCCCTGTCTCCTTTGTAGATTTGGAAGTATGTCCAGTGGGACTTAAACACTCCTTCAGCTCACACTTCCTAACTCCCCCCTGCTAAGTTTATGAAATAACACTCCTCTCTGCGCTGCCACACAAGCTCTGGATCCCTTTGATGTTCTCTCCAACTCAGACCTCATTTGTATTCGGTGTATACCCCACTGTTCACTTCCAGTCCTCCCTACAATCACGTTTCTGAGTGTTAACATTGTTACTCATATTTTCCTCACAGCAAGGTGCACCTTCTCATTTGCAGCTCAATACAGCATGTTAGAAATATTGATGGATGATATGTGGAATTAGACTCTACCACCAAGGAACCTGGGGAACGAGACAAATGGTGGCCAAAGAAACAGTTTTTCATCTCTGGTTTTAATCGTTTTTAAACCTCTTGTCCAGCTCTCGTATATCTGAATGTTTCCAAAACAAAAATGGCTTGTAATTGATTTCAATTTTTTATATTTTAAAGCAAAAAACAATGTTTTTTTGTTTTGTTTTTTTGCTGGATCTTGATCCAAAAAATTCTACCTTCGTTTAGGGTTACCCTAAACGAAGGTAGAATTCACATAATTAGCTTAGAGTTTTCCTTTATTTAATTTGTACTTGTCTGCCAAATCCTCGGTAATTTGCATTGGTGACCAAAAAGTGTTAAGCCGGGGTTACACTATGTAATTTTTTACCCTTTTCGGGCCGACTTTCCAGTTGTGCGACAATTTTCCGATCCGGCCAACTTTCAGCCTGATCGTGCTTCGTGCGTTGTGCAGTATACTCGGGTAACGAGGGATGATCAGCCTCTTATGACCACCTCCCAATCAGGAATTGTGAGGTCGGTAAGAAAATCAAACATGTTTGATTTTCAGTTGACCGTCGTGGGCAAACGCGTGGGCATGGGCAAACAAGGACTCTTCTTCTTCCTCTCAGATCAAAACAAAACAAAAAATTTGTTGCCTTTTCTTTTTAAGGCTTTCAACACATAAATGCAAAAATTGCCAAGGCAACACGTTTCACTCCAGTGAGCTTCATATTCCATAGACGAGTCAGAGTAGCGCCTCATCTCACTGCAGTGCTGAGTCCCACGTGGTTTTTAGACGTGCAGTGTGAGCAGGTAAATCGCATCAGAGCGTCGGGCTGAACATGCATCGTGAGCTGTGAACTCTCATTGTACGACAAAACCCTCCATGTTCGTCGTACAGTGTGAGCTGTAGCTGCGTGCAACGTTTGAAAAAATCTTAATGGCTTAATGAGCGACAAAGACCAGAGGAGATAGGTTAAGTAGTTCTGATGACAACATTACTTTGCGGGAGCTGCAGAGATCCACAACTTGGGTGAGAAAATCTGCTACTAGAAACACTATTCTTTATTGGAAATGTAGACCTTAAAGGCACATTGTGCAAGTTTAAAAGGTCAATACTTGCTCTCTTTTTCATATATGTTCTCTCAATTGCTTAATTTATAAACATAACTTTACTCTATTTACTGCAGTTCAGCTCCAATAGGCAGTTCATGGGAGAGTGATTTGGGCAAATTCTCTGGGCATGTGCTCAGAATCACACAGTATTCATAATTTCATAACTTTCTTAACTCAGATACCACTTTGCCTCTAAACATAAGACCTGCTGTTTGTCTTCTCCAATGCATGTGAACAATCTGGATGTAATTTCAGCTTGTTACCATAAGGGGCAAACTTCTAACCTGACTCCGCCAGATGGATTTGCTCCGCATATCCATCTGGAAACCTTCCGTTGAAGTAATTTTGGGAAGGTGCAAAAATACTGGTTAGCTGATTGGCCTATGTTGGTGATAGACGGGCCAAATAAACCAATCAGTTCAACGAAGCATATGACGTAC
>NW_015151036.1:161682-171306 GCF_000732505.1 Cyprinodon variegatus | reverse complement strand
CTGATTAGCGAGTGAAATCTTAAAAGCTCTGGAGATTAGAATGGTCTCACGAGGCTAGCAAACTTCTGCAAAATCATTGGAATTCAGGCTGAAAGAAACCCCCAATTTGGCCAATATACAAAGACGACAATCTAGAAACAGCACCCACTGCACTGACCCCACCATGAACACCTTGAATGCTTCAAAGTTCAAAGGCTGATATATACTTTGGTTGCCGCTCCGTACGGTATGCGAGCCCATAGATAGTAGTTGTGTTTTTGGCAGCTACACAGAAATAAGCAATAGGCTGGAGAGGTAGAATAAAACGGTAGTTTTACCCGTTGCATACAGAAAGATGTAAAGATGAGGAAAGCAGCCTTTCTGTAAATCCAAAATGGATAATTTTTTTAAATAAAACATTAAAAAACATTAACTGGATGCTTCACATTCTGTGGGTATTTCTTCTATTTTATTTATGCTGCAGGGGGATGGAAACCAAAATCCATGCTTTTACCCACAAACTTGCTCAATTAACTCGCCTCAGAAAGTAAGCCAGTATTTAGTTTTCGCTGTTGTTAGTCACAGGATAAACAGAAATATTACTGAACCGTTTGAAACTCCTGGGCCGTTTGATGTCAGAACAAGCAAACATTACGAAAATGTGGAGGTGCAGGACCTAGCACTAAGCCTGCACGTGAAGACGACATAATTGTGTCACTTTTGGCACATGAACTCTCGTGCCCTGTTCAATACGATGAGTGTAAACCAAGCTCCAACCTGAGAGTTAATGGCAAGACTTAAATAGCTGATTTTTAAACTTGATATGTGTGTGATCAAACTGAACCTCAACTGTTTTTTAAAAGAACAGGCAAGAAAATGATCTCTAGATGAGGAACGTCAGTAGAAACCAACCCCTAAATGGTTTTAGTTTGTCTAGCACTAAACAAATCCTCATTAATTCATTGGCAAAATGTAGAAAAGGTCTGGAGGTTCTAATATTTTACCAAGGAGATGCATCATAAATCAGTGAAGATCAGAGTATCACTAAGCCTTCAAACAATGACAGCCAGGTGTCATAACAACCTGCGAGAGAGATGGTGGGCGCGCCCGTGTATCAGTCTCCTTGACACCAGCATCACTCATCAGAGGAAAACACTCGCTGAATCCAGCATCGCTCAAACGTATCGGAAGCTGCATCCCAGACGGGTCGCCGTGTCCTTGGCCTGCCGTCTCACACGGGAAGAGGCGGAATAATCAAGGCGCTCTGGCCTCCAACCCGACTCTCTGATCAAAAAGATAAACCCCGGGTGATAAATCCATCAAGCCTGCCCCTCCTCGCTGAACGCTGGTAGAAGTATCGAGACAGAAATGTGCTGACGAGTTAAAAAGACACAAGGGTAGCAAAAACGCCAGATATCAACTTGTATATTATTTGGAAAAAGATGCTTTACAGATGACAGCAAACTGAATCCGGAAGACACTGGATGACCTTTTTCAAGTTGTTTTTCTCCCAGAAACCTGACAGATGTGGACAGACGACCCATAGAGTCCACATCCATTAGTGTCCATATCTGATCTGCCTTCTGTTCTCCATTCCCTGTCTGTTTGATGATAATACACTAAAAGCACTTATCGTTGAGATGCCGTGTATGTTCAGTGTTCAGATTTTAAAGCAGAACTTTGCAAATAGGCATTTCAGCCTTTTATAGAAGTAGCCAAGAGCAGCCCACAGACATGCTGCTGAATTCAGATGCGGTCAGCAATCGGTATTTTTTGTAGAGATGTGTATCCGAAGAGTTGGCACAGGCAGAACGATCCTATTTGATGGATTAACTGGAATATCTGAGGAGACAATGTACAGATGAATCAGCTTTACTGCAACTTGGCAAGGACTTATTTTTTTATGTAAAAGCATCTTTCTGGCTCGTATTAAAAATAGAACAAATTTAAATGAGTAAATCGCTTCGAATATAATTAAAATATGTTATCTACTGCATGAACAGACGGATATTTTGTGTTAAACACTGCTGCATATTATAATCAGAGAAACATTTTCATGTCATAGGTCGAAGAAGATTACAGAAACCATTATCTCTTTGCTAAATGCCAAAACAATGAGTGTTTTAGATTAATGGCTGGGATATCAAATACTTTTCTTGCCAGAGATTTGGCCGATTCCTCCAAACAGAAGAATGAGCTGGTGTCAGTTTCTACCTCTAAAAGATGAAGGTTGAAACATGGACTTTGTCTTCATTCCATCTTGTATGGAACTTGTTGGTATAATTAGGATAGCTGTTTCTGTAGATCCATAGATTTATCTCTTTAGGTATATTGCTAGTATTTCTTTTTTCCTAAACTTATCCAAACATGGGTGCACAGATCTAATGAACCTCTTGTAAACCTGCCTCTTTCACACAATACAATGCTCTCTCTTGCTCAATTACTAAGCTCAGATTAATTCTCCTTCTCCTTTTGCCCTGCGGTCGTAATTAAGAAGAATTCAACCTGCTTTATCTTGTAATTATGAAGCTGCGAAGAAAGGAGGTTACTTCAGGACCAAGTACTTAATATAAAGCAGCTACGATAGAGGTATTAAAAAGGAGAAAAGAAATGCAACTGAGTAGGCAGGACAAGGAACTTGAGGTTTTATGGCAAATTGGCAGGGTTGTGTTTGGCATTATTCTGTATGCAAACTCTAAAACAAGCCGCTAAATGATTTGCCTTATGAAAGAAGCAAAGGTTGGACTAATTAGAGCAGAAAATAGGACTTCTTTGGTATATACAACAAAACACTACAAAAATCTCCTAATAAATACAGCAAAAGTTAAAAATCAAGAGATAAATGAAACCAGCACAAAAATGATTTAGTCCTTTTTTTTAAGAGAAGACAGAAATAAAGAAAATGTTTAGAGCTCCCAATGAATAACAATGTTCAGTTTGTTTTAGTCCCATTTTTGTTGTGGAGTTTAAAGATTAACCGTGTAAAGGGTGGAATATACACTCACCGGCCACTTTATTAGGTACACCTGTCCAACTGCTCGTTAACACTTAATTTCTAAGCAGCCAATCACATGGCGGCAACTCAGTGCATTTAGGCATGTAGACATGGTCAAGACAATCTCCTGCAGTTCAAACCGAGCATCAGTATGGGGAAGAAAGGTGATTTGAGTGACTTTGAACGTGGCATGATTGTTGGTGCCAGAAGGGCTGGTCTGAGTATTTCAGAAACTGCTGATCTACTGGGATTTTCACGCACAACCATCTCTAGGGTTTACAGAGAATGGTCCGAAAAAAAAAAAAAACATCCAGTGAGCGGCAGTTCTGTGGGCGGAAATGCCTTGTTAAAGCCAGAGGTCAGAGGAGAATGGCCAGACTGGTTGGAGCTGATAGAAGGGCAACAGTGACTCAAATAACCACCCGTTACAACCAAGGTGGGCAGAAGAGCATCTCTGAACGCACAGTACGTCGAACTTTGAGGCAGATGGGCTACAGCAGCAGAAGACCACACCGGGTGCCACTCCTTTCAGCTAAGAACAGGAAACTGAGGCTACAATTTGCACAAGCTCATCGAAATTGGACAATAGAAGATTGGAAAAACGTTGCCTGGTCTGATGAGTCTCGATTTCTGGTGCGACATTCGGATGGTAGGGTCAGAATTTGGCGTCTACAACATGAAAGCATGGATCCATCCTGCCTTGTATCAACGGTTCAGGCTGGTGGTGGTGGTGTCATGGTGTGGGGAATATTTTCTTGGCACTCTTTGGGCCCCTTGGTACCAATTGAGCATCGTTGCAACGCCACAGCCTACCTGAGTATTGTTGCTGACCATGTCCATCCCTTTATGACCACAATGTACCCAACTTCTGATGGCTACTTTCAGCAGGATAATGCGCCATGTCATAAAGCTGGAATCATCTCAGACTGGTTTCTTGAACATGACAATGAGTTCACTGTACTCAAATGGCCTCCACAGTCACCAGATCTCAATCCAATAGAGCATCTTTGGGATGTGGTGGAACGGGAGATTCGCATCATGGATGTGCAGCCGACAAATCTGCTGCAACTGTGTGATGCCATCATGTCAATATGGACCAAACTCCCTGAGGAATGCTTCCAGCACCTTGTTGAATCTATGCCACGAAGAATTGAGGCAGTTCTGAAGGCAAAAGGGGGTCCAACCCGTTACTAGCATGGGGTACCTAATAAAGTGGCCGGTGAGTGTATATAAGCTAGCAATAATACTGTGCTCCATCTACCTCGGTCATGGGAAGTCCGAGTGATGACACAAATGGCAGCCATCTTGGATATAAATTTTGGCTATGGTCATGTAGATTCCACCTCCTGGCATGTTCTTCCAACCTCTTGGGGTATTTCACTTAAAAATGTCCCACTCAAAGTGTTGACCTAAAAGTACGGGTAAAACGCGCTATGATACTAGCTACTATAGGGAGGCAGACAACTTGACTAAAACTGCTTTGTGCAACTGTTAATTAAACAACTAGGTTAAAAATGTTCACATTATACAATAAAAGCAGTATTCTGAGGTGTGACAGACAACATAAAATATTGCATATTATAGCTAAAATAATCATGCAAGCGACAGTAGCATCGGATGCAGGAGTTTGTCCTGCAATCGAAGGGTTGTTGGTTTCAATTCAATTTAGTTTATTTATATAGCGCCAATTCACAACACGTCATCTCAAGGTTGCCCTTTGTCAGCAATTCTCTTCATAACTTTTATTGACAGAATTTCTAAGCGCAGCCAAGGTGTTGAAGGGATCCAATTTGGTGGCCTCAGGACTGCGTCTCTGTTATTCGCAGATGATGTGGTTCTATTGGCTTCATCAGGGAGTGATCTACAGCTCTCACTGGAGCGGTTCGCAGCAGAGTGTGAAGCGGCTGTGATGAGGATCAGTGCCTCCAAATCCGACACCATGGTCTTGAGCCGGAAAAGGGTAGAGTGCCTTCTCCAGGTTGGGGAGGATGTACTCCCCCTTGTGGACGAGTTTAAGTATCTTGGGGTCTTTTTCGTGAATGAGGGGAAGATGGAGCGGGAGATCGATAGGGGGATTCGTGCGGTGTCGTCTGTGAAGTGTGCGCTGTACCGGTCTGTTGTGGTGAAGAGAGAGAGTTGAGCCAAAAAAACAAAGCTCTCGATTAACCGGTCTATCTACGTTCCTACCCTCATCTACTGTCATGAGTTTGGGTCATGACCGAAAGAACGAGATCCCGGATACAAGCGGCTGAAATTAGTTTTCTCCGTAGTGTGTCTGGGCTCTCCCTCAGAGAGAGGGAGGAGCTCAGTCATCCAGGAAAGACTCAGAGTAGAGCCGCTGCTCCTCCACATCGAGAGGAGCCAGTTGAGGTGGCTCGGGAATCTGATTAGGATGCCTCCTGGACGTCTCCCTGGTGAGGTGTTCCAGGCACGTCCCACCAGGAGGAGGCCCAGGGGGAGACCCAGGACACAATGGAGGGACTAAAATTTCTCGGCTGGCCTGGAAACACCTTGAGGTTTCCAGGAGGAGCTGGCCCAAGTGGCTGAGGAGAGGGATGTCTGGGCCTCCCTACTGAACCTGCTCAACCTGAGGAAGAAGATGGATGGATGGATGGAAGGCAGGTAAATATTAATCTGAATGCTTCTTAAGAAATCCCTGTTAATATTGATTAGGGATTATTGGGGAACTGTTAATTAATACAAATACTAATAAAATCCCTGGGGCATATTTTTATTAATAAATAAAGATTGACTTGTTTGCATTAAATCATTAGGTGTTCATATCTGGCAAACGCTCAGACTCAATGTTCAGGCAAATGATAATTAGACTGATAAAAGTCATTGCTTTAAACCGTTTTATTAATTATTTTTGTAAAACTTTTCTAAGCTGACCAATCAAGAAAATAAATAACAGAATGTATAAGCTCCTTAGGGAGGATCTATGCATTCCAAAGTCTTTAGATTGATTCTCATAAAGCGTCATTATGTTCTGATGAATAATTCATGATGAAAATACCCAAACAGTCCACTGAGAAGGAGAAGTGATGACAGCAGCAATCTCTTTTAATTTGAAACATCTTTTAAACTGAGAGGAAGAAAGAGGCCTTATGGATCGAGAAGCAATCGAGTCAAACGACAGCAGATGATCTGCGATGCCCTTTTATTCTGGGACTCGTTCCCCAACGTTCATCCTGTCATGTCGAATAACGGCAACGCCAGCCTCAAACCTCGGCCTCATTTGTTTCACTAAAAAAAAGTTTTGCTCAAAGTTTCCAATCGTCTGAGGTCACAAGTTCTTCTAGGAGAGTAAGAAGGTGGGGATGGCTGAGGATTAAGTAATGTAGGTCTCTAAGCTTGTAGCAGACGATGCCTGGGCGGCAGCGAAGGGCTGCAATCAGCCTAACTGCTCCACCCCTCTGCCTTCATCCCTGTTACACTAATTACATTACTCCTGGGGCGAAGGATAATCATATCTTAATGAGGCATGGAAGACTCCAGTTCTCTGCATGAGTCTCCACCAACAGAAGGGCTGAACCTTGAAGAAATCCCTTGGGTTTGCATGCATGTCGTGCTTAAAAAGCCCTTTTCTTACCCGACATGTTGTACAGGAAAACATATCGCCATAGTAACATTTAAAAGCATTGCACCTCATGGTATTTTGCCCCTTTTGATTCTGTCTGGGATTTACTGGAAGAGTGCATCCACTGTGATTATAAATCTGCTTTAAGATTTACAGAGGAATATCAATGTCGTAATAAAACGCTGGCAGCTCCTGCAGAAACCTTTTCCCGTATTAATTTTTCTAACTGGTGTGACTGGAAAGGATTATTTAATTACTTAAGAGGAATTCCATTTCTTTGTGTTTGAAAGTCTGGTTTTGCTTCTCAAATGATTAACATTTGGACCTTCTGCATAAATTCTTGATTACATTAATTACCAGAAACTGTCTTACTAATTTATTTAAATATTTATAATTAATACAAGAAAAACTTGATTGAGAAAACTAATTATGACATTGATTTATTAATAAGAAACTGCTTCATAACAGTACAATGGCATAAAAAAGGTTTAAAAAAAACAAGCATTAAGACTAAAATCCTAGAATTGTGGGGGGATATTTTATTTTAGCATTATATATGAAAGAAGAAATGAAAAACTTAATCCAAGCACATTTTTTTTTCTTTTGTTAGAGTTGCATGCTCTTCCAGATGTTCACTTTCTCTCTTGTGGGATCTGTCATTTATCCTCACGCAGTGGGCAGCAGGTAAGCTATTTATAGGCCCTCCCACAGGGATAACGCTACATTCACACCACAAGCAGCAGAGGCAGCAGACGCAGCTAGTTTACATGCAAACTCAATGGTTGACGCGCATCTTGGCCCAGCAGAAGGTCCCGCATTGCGTTTTGAGCAGCGCTTCAGAAGCAGCAGAAGCTGGAGTTGGAAAAATTTAACTTTTGTTGCTTCACATGCCACATCAACCAATCAGAGAAGCTGATCTGGGAGCTGGCAGGGAGACAGACACAGCACTGCTGATGCAGAGCGCTATGATCACTCCTCTGAAACAGTTTATTAACGCCTAAATTTACTTAAAATATAGAAAACTGCGGGCAAAATATGTTTGTTTTTCAATTCTGATGCCTGCAGCTTGCAGTATGTGAAAAACGCACCTTGTAGCATTAGGTTCCAGGTTCGATTCCCAGCCTGGGGTCTTTCTGCATGAAGTTTGCATGTTCTCTCTGTGCATGCATGTTCTCTCTGTGCATGCATGGTCTCTCTGTGCATGCATGGTCTCTCTGCATGGCCTTTCAGCCCCAACGAACATTAGCGGAAAACAGTGGAGATGCGACCGGGTCAGAGGCTGCTGTTGACTGGGATTTCCAGCGACAGAGCATCGCCGGTGTACGGGGGTCTGAGCTGCTCGGACAGCGAAATAATATTTGACTGCACAGATGAAGTTTTCAGGTGGACTTTCTCACTTAAAAACATATTAAAACTACTTTTTATCCACTTATAACAGCAAATATAGCAAAGCCGCCATCTGCCATTGAACACAAGAGCAGCAGAAGCATCAGACGCATCTGGACACACTTTACTGGATGCGCTTCAGGAGCGTCAAAGATGCTCCTGATGCGCGTCGGACCTTAATGTGTACAAGCATCAAAAATGAATCAGCAAGGCGCTTTTTTACTGCTTCCAACGCTTGCAGTCTGAACGTAGCACAAGACATGATGGCTTCCACTTGGAAGTTGCTAAGTCATATGTGGGGGAAGCCATTACTTTAAAGATCCCATTCAGCTCCTTTATTACTTCTCTAAATCTCCCGCTGTCCGCTCTCCTTCTGCTCCATAACGAGGATCTGATTAGGAGTGTTATAATTTTAGCACATCCTGCAGAAAGACCTCGTTATCGGCCCTTCATCTCCGCCGCCGACTTCACCTGTCTGCTGATTGGTCACTGCACTATCGTTATCCCTTTATTTTAAAAGGGCAAAGCTGCTTTTGGGAAATGCCACCAGACCCTTACAACTTCACTCCTTCTTTCTCCATCTTCAGAAACGTCTTTACATCTTAGGAAAATACCCGTCTAAGTCAGTCTGAAATCTGATGGCTTAGAGTTGGTCTAAATATTAGATAAATGTTAAAGAGGAAAGTCTATGCAAAAAACAGCAGTTTGTGGAAACTATGGGGATGTAAACGTAAACACTTGAGGACTCACTTTAAGATTGTTTTTCTTTAATTCTGTTGCAAATTTTCAACAAACAACTCACTGTAGGACCTTTTTTGGCTTCATCTGTCTGTCAGATGTCCTTAAAATTTAGCCCAACATTACTTTTCATACTGACCAACTATTTAACTTTGCTTATCTATATTTAAAAAACACTTTTCCAGGAATGTCTTGGTTTATTTGGGTGCAACTTTGCAAATCTCCATCTTTAAGAAAGAGGAGCCTTTCTACTTGCAGCCCAGTCCATACTTAAGTATTTTCCCAATTGTTTAGTTTCATATCCAAGCGCATGAAATCCTTACTAAACCCTCTAGGGTCTCAGGTGCTATTGGATGTTCTATTTTCTCTGACTGATGTTTTAGTTTTTTAGTTTTTCTACAGCTGGGGGGCAGTCAGTCATCTTCCACTGTAGAGAAAACTAAACATTAACTGATGAAACTTTTTATTTAAGGCGGATGCTGATTATTTTAACATATTTCTAATCCAGGGAAGAAAATTCCAGTTCCTGAAAGCCGGTATCTTGAAACTGTTAGATGTTTACTTGGTCCACCACACATGAATCAACTAATCAGATGATTAAGAGGAGTCTGAGAAATTGGGTGCGTTCGAATTTATGGGCTGCGTCTCCCAAGGACGAGCTCTACCTGGACTGGATCCTTCGAAGTCCGTGCAAATAAGGAAAGCAGAAGAGTTTTGGCTGTGGATTCAAACAGGTCCAGCCTTCTGGGGCTTTCTCAGTTGTATCCTCTGTCGCTTAGCAACCATGACAGTTGACACACAAAACAGGAGAAGAATCAGTGCCGAACTTTTCACTACTGTTTTAAATTTTTGTTTAATTGTAAAGTGAATAAAGACTTTACTCATAAGAATCCAGAGTGAAATAAAGGTGCCAACATGAACTAATAAAAGCAAATGTAATGATTTT
>NW_015151036.1:157854-160115 GCF_000732505.1 Cyprinodon variegatus | reverse complement strand
CAAATTACTGCACGCAAAATTGGATCTTGATAAATCCGGCCCTGAGGAGGTAATTCAGCCATTTGTCCAGGTGTACAGGAGTACCTGTGGTCTAATCAATCAACTATGTGATGCCTCCTCGTCTGGGATGATTATTAAAGCTGACATAGCTTTTTTACATGATTAAAATGGAAAAAAAGATGAAAAACATTTAATAAAATACAAAAACGAATAATAAACATAACATAAAAAACATTGGATAGCAAAGAGCAGCAAATGCACTAATGATTTAGCAAAAGCATGCCGGTGTCGTCCTATGCTATCATAAACTCCCATTAATGAAGGTTTACCTCTGAAGTAAACCTTCAAATAATAGATAACTAACTCAAAATGTGATAGAAAAAAAACATTAACCTATCCGTATTGACAGGCACTGCAAAAACGATCTGAAATTAAGTAAAAATTTCTTAAATCAAGTGTATTTACCCTTAATTTGAGCAGGTAAATAAGATAGTTTGGCAATGGAATGAGTATTTTTACACTTAAAATAAGTTAATTAGATAATATGCACTTGAAATAAGACAATGCAATAGATTTTTCTTAATTCAAATGTAAATCATCTTGTTCCATTGGCAAAGTGTTTCATTTACCTACTCAACTTAGGATAAAATGCACTTATTTTAAGAAAAAAATGGCTTATTTAGATTTACATTTTTTGCAGTGTGGCCTCTTTACAGTGATTGTGCCTTTTTGCCTTGTCATGTGTCACACGTCTGTATGCTAAAAACCTCTAAATAAAAATCTTAATAACAGGAAAGAGATAAACATGCAGCAGCAATGGATTCGATTGCTTTTGTCTGTCTGCCCTTGCATTGTTTTCACACAGATGCTCAAACTCTAATATTTCACCTTGGTGTTGGTTTCTTATATCTATTCAAATTCAGAATCGGAAATAATAAGTATTTTAACTCCATTCAGAACTACTGGCAGCAGATATGACTTATAATTGCTGTTGCCTTTCCATTCTGACATTGTTTTCTCAGTGTTAAACTCCAAAAAGGAAAAAAAATCAGACTTATAACCTAATCCAAACAGGAGGATTTGTCTTATTAAAAAGATTCCTCTCTCTCTACCTATATGCTGTGCGTTTTCGCACTGGTTTGACCCAAACGTAAATATGTAAAATATTTTTTAACCCTGTTTAAATTGAGGCTAAAACACTGAGCTCTTTGTTAAAGTAGCTGTAATCTTTCCAGCTTGGCATTGTTTTCACATGTCTGTATGTTCCAGACCCTAGAAACAACAAAGCCGGTCTTTGTATGCTTTCTAAGTTCTGTTAGAGAAATTACCATTTGTGAAGTGACAGGACTTTTCCATAAGTTGACAATCCAACTATTTATTTTCAAATAAAATCCACCAAAAGTGTTTTGGTGGTAATGTGATTTCTAGAAACACTGTTGACCCCTTCAATTCATTACTGAGGAGATGTCTGGAGCAGCAAGACAATTTCCACCGTTCATTACTTTTGTGTCAGTTTATGTCAGAGATGTCCCTGACATTTTGAAAGCCAATTATTGGAAGAAGCTGTGTCAACACCGCTGCTTGAAAAGACAAAAGAATCCCTGATTCTCATCCAACAAGCCTGGGCGTAATGTAATGAAAAGAAATTGTCAGACAAAGTTGTCATGTTTGATTATTAAACAAATGCAGGGAAATCTAACAATTAAACAGTCTTATCATGTATTATTTCACATCAGTCTGCACACTTAGATTCAAATATTCTTTATTATCTTGCAGGCGGGAGATTTGATTAATTTCCAGCTTGTCCTATACTTGAAAATGTTGACTAATCATTGCTAACTTGTGGTTAGAGTTGCACCGATGCCATTTTTTGGCCCCGATACCGATACCCGAAACCTGGCTGTTCAGTATTGGCCAATACTATCTGTTAAAAATTGATGTGTGTGTGTGTGTATATATATGAAGAACTGCATACTAGTCGGATGTAAAATATCTGCCATCATGGCTTTTTCAAGCTGCTAACCACCTTTGTGAAGCAGGAAAAATACTAATAAAAAATTAATCCAGTAGATCTTTTTATTGCCTTCCTGGAATGGGTGACAATAGTTGAATAAACTTTTTGGCTCTCAAAATGGTAACTGTGCCCTATTCGTTGATACCATCATTTTAGTGCCGGATCTGGGCCCCGCCCAATACTGGCAGAGGTGGAAAAAGTACTAAAATATCATACTCAAGTAAAAGTACCAATACTTGGATGAAAT
>NW_015151036.1:154604-156001 GCF_000732505.1 Cyprinodon variegatus | reverse complement strand
AATCCGGCCCAAAGACTTGGCGCCTGGTAGCCTAGATCTACATGCTGATCACGTCACTTGCTGTAGTGCTTCCGGGCCCCATTTTTTGTCTTCCTTTCGGTTTTCCAAAGTTTTTTTTTCTTTACTCAGTAACGGATGGGATTTGTAATGTAACGAAATACAATACTTCACTCAAAACGTAATCAAGTTAAATTTAAATGACCGATTTTAAAAACTACTTGAAAAATACAAAATATACAAAAAACCTACTCAATACAGTAACTTGAATAAATTTATTTCGTTACTTTCCACCTCTGGATACTGGTATCGGTGCAAAGTTATGCCCAAAGTTATGTGAGGCAAACTGTAACCAAGGGTTGCCGTTTCAAACCACCACTTGGCCCATTTCAGTTATTTTTCAAAAGCCAGGCATCATTTTTTGTAGTTTTATGCAGAAATCTCGCTGTAATGCTGTTAAAACCTGCAGAATGCCAAGAGGGATGAGCAATTTCAGGTACAAATCTTTTCGGCGTTAAAAATGTGTTTGCATGGCCTGAGGATATTATACTCTGATGCCATGCAGTAAATAATCAACAATATCCCTGCAGATTTTTTTGCAGTTTAACCTGAACACAGAGGGATCTATTCCGTGGAAGATAATCACAGTCCCATATTACAGAGAAAAGAGCTTTCGATGTCATTTTCATCTGTTTGGCAACCCTGATGGTCTCTTGTATCACACTCCGTCTCACATAATCTCCGTTTCTCCTTTCATTCCACACCCTAACTACTCTGCAATCAAAACTGTCAGTCACAGTTAAAGCTTTAAATACCTGACGGCTCCCTAATCAGACCCACCGCTCTGACTTCACCTAAGCTGCAGCGGCAGGATTGACTGATGCTCCATCTGTCTGTCACTCCTTTACTAATTTTGACTATTAATAACTCATCATAGCCTCAAGGCGAGAAGTTTTTCATCAAAACGGCGCTGTGAGTGACTCAAAACAGTCAAATATGATTTCAATTATCTGTATAATTACAGTTATAAGTAGTGACAGTTAAATGTCACTCCTTTTTTGGGATGTGTTTACACTCTAATTGTATGAATGGAGAAAACAAAACTTGAAATATCCTGATAATTATGTCAGCAATGAAGTACAAGCTTCATTTGTAAGTGGTATGCAAGTGATCAAAAACAGTAACCTGCACAATAAGGGTTATTTAAATTCAAAAGTCTTTAAAGAACCAATGTTAACCTCTTACACCCTCAGGGGGTATGAATAAATTTCTGCCTGACAAAAACACACAAAAAGTAAATCACTTATAGCCTCACAGCTATTAGATTTAAGAAGAAACTTTTGGTACGTCTGTAAAGGTAAGATGTCATAGAATGGTTTTCTGGTGTCAGCACCATTGTA
>NW_015151036.1:150288-151860 GCF_000732505.1 Cyprinodon variegatus | reverse complement strand
TTTACATCAATACTGGGGGTTTGTTAAAATTACGATGTCACATGGCAGCTGGACCCGCCGGTGGGTCCGTGGGGTTCTAGGGGTTAAAATTACAAGTTTGGGGAAAACATTATTTGGTTTAAGTTAGCATTGCATTTGACTGGTTTGCAGAAGCTAACAGCTGTGGCTTTATATCAAGCTTATTTCTGTATTCTTGAGGCACTCTTGGAAAAGTAAAGGATGCATGCAAACTATGGATTTAAAAAAAATCTTATCTAGATAAAGGCCAAAAAAACAGCCATTAAAGAATAATTTTGAAATGCTTATCAGACTTTTAAGACTTCAATTCAAGGTATGAATTTAAAAATAAAACAAACTGCAGGTTATGGCTCCAACTCAAGCATTAAAGGGAACTCTTAAAGGTATAGAGGACAATCTTTTATTTCCTGGTGGATCATCTAAATAAGTGGCCGTCCTTATTGTCAATCATTCTGGTGATACTTTTACGTAAGGCCGTCCTACCTGCTCGTCCCGTTAGCCATCTTTTTCTGTGCATGCGCACTTTCAGGTGAATATCTTTCAGTCAGTCACCTTTTTCCATGTCTCGCTGCCTAGTGACTGATAAAATGCAGACTTTAATCAGCTTTTGTTCTTGGCTCTAGCAGTAGATTGGAGCAGAATAGCTTTGACTGGGGGAAAAAAACAGCATACCAACTAAATTCCAGTTATTTTCATAACCTTTAAAAAGATTATTTTGATTCAGGCAAAACAAGTCTTATAATGAAAATAAGTCCTGTTCCCTTTTAAACTTTTGAAGGAAAATAAAGGAATAAATTCCTTCAATAATTTGCTAAAATATTTTACTGATCTGTTGACATTATGTCTACAGGCTGTGGCTGAACTGCACTAAATATATTACAGTGAAAATACAATAAATAGTTACGTTTTGATAAAATAATTTGTTGTTAACGCTGCAATGCATTATGGGTAAATGATATATGCTAGGCTTTGTAGCGCTAGCTCCATACAGCCAAAACCATAATGAGTAACGTTTAACGTTTTCTGCTAGGAGATGCAGATGGAGAGCTATGGTACAGAGAGCTCAAGTTTCTTACTGAGGCTTTTTCCAGTTAAAGGTAGAGAGGATGGGTGGATCATCTAAATAAGTGGTCCTCCTAATTGTCAATCATTCTGGCGATATGTTTATGTAAGGCCGTCTTACGTGCTCGTCCCGTTAGCTATCTTTTTCTGCCCATGAGCACTTTCAGGCGTATATCTGTTGAGCTGCAGTTTCAGACAGTCATTGAAGCGCACCTTTCTCACCGCAGTTTTTCAAAATGGCTGATGGTCATAAGAGGAAAAAGTGTCTGCGAAGTGTATGAGAAGAAAAGAAAGGCCTTAAAAGAGGCTGATATATCCCATAATGCTTTGCATGGAGAGCTCTCCTTGCAAAGCATTATGGGATTGCTGTCACAGCGGCCGGCTGTCGCTACCCGACAGAGCTGGAGTTGCGTAAATGTCATTACCCGATCCGTACCGGAAGCACGATCCGTACCATCAGCTCATTTGCGCGTGCGCAAACAGAATAACTTC
>NW_015151036.1:139451-150093 GCF_000732505.1 Cyprinodon variegatus | reverse complement strand
TACTCTGTACTTAACGCTGCACTCCAGCAAAACTGATCCCACAATGCATTCATTTGCTACCTTTCATGACCTGCAGTTTTTCATTGATAAGGGAACATTTCCCGAAAATTTGGATTTTTATTCCAGAAAAAAAATAAAAAGGATGTCTCCACTTTTTCTCCACAAGTTAAAGGTAAGAAAATTAGGGCGTGCTCGTGTTGTAGCGAGTAGCGTGACTCATTTCTGGAGTATTCTTTAATTATTTAAGGATATAAATAAAGTTTTTTCAGTACCGTAATTACATTATTTTTTGGCGACCCGGAAGTTATTCTGTTCGTGCAAATGAGCTGATGGTACGGATCGTGCTACCGGTACGGATCGGGTAGCGACAGTAAACAACAGGTAGCAAAAAGCAGTGATCATCTGTCCGAACGGTCAGTTAACTGACTTTAATATAACGTCCATTATATAGTCTCCGCTCTATATAGTGATGGAGGGATTTAGTGGTTAGTTCCGACATTCGGACAGAGTAAGGTTCAATGAGCAATGAAAACGAGGAGAAATGAGCACTTGCACGCCTTTAATACGTGCTCCCTCTCGGGAGCGGGTACAGGGTTGTGCATGTGCAAAAAAAATTTGAAAGAAAAAATGGCCAAAAGTTTAAGCTAACATCCACATTTACTGTTTTGTATAAGCTAGCATTGAAGCTAACTGCTTAAGTTAGAATTGGAGCAAATGATTCCATTCAAACTAGCGCAAATGCTAACTGGTCTGTAGAAAGTGGCGTTAAAGCAAGCTAGAGTTAAAAACCATTTTAAACAAGCAAACGTTCAAACTAGCTCTTCTCTAAGCCTCGTTTCTGTTTATGCCACAGAAAAAAGCGCTTTGTTGCTAGATTACTGTCGAGTTTTTGACATTATTGAGATGAAATTTAGATCTGGAATTTGCCATTTTGTTTTCATTCACCCACATCTGAAGACTTGAGCATAGATTGTTTGTATTTGAGTTCTAGATTTGACTTTGCCACTGTAAAAAAAAGGCCATTTAGGTTTTTTTTGTGTGTCTTTCATTTGTGGACTTGCTTTTACAGTATTGTTTCATCGTCCTGCAGCACAACCCAACCGTGTTTAAGGACACAAATCGATGGCCGGGCGTCCCTTTTCAAGATTTTTCTAAGGGAAGGCATGATTCATGATTACTAACGACCAGTTTCTCCAGTCTTGAAGCAGCATAGCAGCACCGGATCATGACAGGACTATCACCGTGTTTGACTGTTGGATAAATTTACATTAGTGATAATCTAACACACAATTAAAATGTTCCAGTTTTCTAATTGGTTTCATATTTAGTCCACAGGCTGCTTTGGCCCCTCCATATGGGATTAGAGTAAACTACAAGCTTAGACTGCCTCTTTGTATTGATGCTCGTTATCCTTTGTAATTTGTAATAATGCAAATACTTTAGAAAACCATTTTTAAACAGATTTTAAACCTAGATAAGGAAGCAAATCCTAAAGCTTGTTTTGGTAGAAGTACACTTAGTGAATGGAGGTTTTAATATGTGTTACTGTCCCTTTAAGATCCTTGTCAGCAGAAGTAGCTGATCCACTTTCTTAATCCACAAGCTCAGATTGAGTTCACAGTTGATATCCTGTGATGCTGTGATTTACAGCCAACTTGGCTGGTTTTCCAATTTGACCTGTTCCATTTTTGTCTTTTAATTCTTGCCCCAATACATAATCAGGACATTTCTGAGCTTGAAAATAGAGATGTTAGTCTGGTTAGTGGCAGCTGCTTGTGGCAGCCAGGCTAAAGGAAGCAGGGGGGAGTTTTATCTAAACCATCTGAGGTGAACACCTGAGTCAGTAATGCTCCTCTCCATTGTTTGTGTCAACATCTGTGGATCATGTGGGTTCGGGTTGCATAACCATAAAGCCTCTCAGGCTCTTCCTGTAGCTCATTATATGCGTGAGAGGATAACGATGAGGCTGATGTCATTAGCTCTCAGCTTCCATTTGGGACTCAACTCTACTGCGAATGCACACATTAAGGTTCTTTTTTTAATTCACTAATCCACCAGTTATTGACTGCATATAAATTAAAGCTACAGAATGATGCCATTTATTTTGCTCCTAATTATAAAATCAGATACGTATGTGAAACCGGTAGAACATGTCGACAATGACTACATCCTAAAATTAGCTGTGCAGCTTTCGGCTCGTTTTAGATCTCTAAAGCTATCAGGTTAAAGTGGCTTTAAAATTAAATATTGACTCAATAAAACGCAGTAATAACACTGATATAACAAGATTAAAAAGGATTTATTGAGTGTAATCCCTATTTGGAAAATACCCTGATTTCCACAGGCCTACATATTAAACATTTAGAACATTTATTTTAGTAAATCTAGTTTTAGTATGCCAATAAAATTAAACATACAAATCTTCCAGATACAAACATTAATAATTAAAACAGCTGTTTGTTTTGCTTTGTGTGCGGCAGCGTTAGGAAACGGAGGGGAGCATCAAACTTTGGCCACAATGTCTGGGAAATAAAAATGTCCAAAGTGTCTCAGTATCTTTCCCAACTCCTGAGACACAGTGACACAGCATAAAGGTCAGAACACACCAAATCTGATTTTCGGTCCGATCCGACAGACAATCCTGTTGAATGAGGTTGTGGCGTTTAGAGCTCATTGAAAGTCATTGGGGATGAAAACACCCGACATGATTTCACGTAATATGCATAGGTCCAACTGAGATAGAGCCCAGGTCTATTTTAGTCGGACTACAATTGAGCAGCAATTTCATGGGTCTGACAGGAAGATAGACGCTGTTACAAAGTAAAACATATCTGCTTTGGGGGAAAATACAAAATAAACCAAAGCAGGGAAATCTGTTAATTGCACGGGGAAAGACTCCGTTTGGAATCGCACGTCGCATATACAGCAAGAGAGAGACAGACTCTTGCAAAAATAATTAACAATAAATGAAATACCAGAATACAAAAACCAGAATAAGGAAGGGCAGCTAGAGCAGGTAAGCACAGCATATCTCTCTCACCTCTATGAAAAAATGAAAGAAAAACTTGGATAAACTTCCCAGATCGCTGAGAATCACCTCTCTGCCTCAGTTCAACATATTCTTATTATCAGTTCGTATGAAATCGTACGAAAAGTTATGCACAGTATTTTGTGGGTTTTTAACGTTTTTCCTCGAAAAAACATATCAGTGCGCATGCGCAGCCTGATATGCTTTTTCAGATCAGCCGACAGACGTAAAACTGGGACGGACGAGCTTTCGACAGTGCAATAATTACTTCATGATGTCTCTCACTAGGTTGTTTGCTGTTTTGTATGTTAGGGTTAGGGTTCATTGTATGTTAAATTGTATGTTATTGAATGGTGCGTAAGATGCGCATGCGCACTGATATCTTGTCTCGAGGCAAGACGTAGAAATACAACGAAAAAAAACGTCAAAAACATACGAAATACTGTGCAGAACTTTTCGTACGATTTCATACGAACTGATAATGAGAATACACTGCCTAGTTAGCATAGAAACTGTCCCACGCCGTTTATTGCTGTTTTTATTTTCTTTAGACGTAGATCTCATTATGTTTTGAAAATATGAACATTCTCTATCTGTTCTGATTAGAGATGCTGCTAAGACTCCTTAAGAGGGGCTTCGCTCTACGGAATGCGCCGGTGTTTCTTTTTTAGTTTTTTATTTTATTACTTATCATCTATCTAAGTCAAATGTGAGAAATCGTTTCGATTTCTGTATCGCACAGAGACGGAACTTTAATAAATCTGTTCACCCTGCCTAGCTGGAGCCTCTCTATATGCAGTCAGTGTGCCATGCAATAAAATCAGATCTCAGATTAAAAAGCCGTACGCAACTGTCTTCAGGACTTTATCCTCCCACCATGAAACTTTACACTCAACACGATGCATTCAGGTAACTGCTAAACCCACACCTGTCTGTTGGACTGCCAGACAGAGAACTCCTGGTCTACAGATTTCTCTGTCCCATATGCTTGAAGTGTTTCTCTACATTTCTTTTACCAGACATTATAGAAATTCATTTTTTACTCTATAGGGACATTATAGTCTACATAAATGGTGATTTAGTTCTTGTACAGAGTGTTGTAGAGAACTAATTTGTGGAATACCATACGAGCGTTATAGAAATTCAGATGAGAGAAGACGACTTCGGCAGGATTTCTGCAAGCAGGAACCTAAAAAAAAAAATTATTATAGTGTGAGGCAGAGGTGTAACTTTCTGAAGGACTGGTGTGGAAATATCCCCATCAACTGTGACCTGGTGGGGACAATCCCCTCCCATAACTTCCACTTTTTTTCCCCCTTTCTGCTCATTTCTTTAGCCAACAGGAACTGGGGTTGGGTGCAGCTATCCGTGTTTAGAGCGTTTTGAGTTTGTGTTTTTCTCGGCGTAACATCATCGGATCTGTCGCTTTGACATCTGATTTGCAGCCGCGTTTCACGGAGTAAAAAGTAGCTACGTGGTTGGAGGAGAGACACACAGCAGCACTCAGTGAATATTAACCAGCAGCTACTTCGATAGATTTTTATGTAAAAGTTAGAAGACGGGTTGGTTTAAACAATAGAGATACCACCAAAAAATCTGTTCGTTTGACATATAGAGCTTTTTCAGAAAAAACGGCAACAGATTGTAAGTTTAAACAAGTTGGTATTATAATGCAAGAAGCTAAACATAGTTTAAATGTTGTGTTCTTCTTTACTAGTTAAAAAAAGCTGGGCTTATCAGAGGTCCATGACTCCTAGTTACAGGTTAAAATTAACTCATATTTTCTTAATGAACAGAGAAGTTTTGTTTCTGGCATCATTATATTGGTAAAGAGGTTCATAAATCTTTTTAAACAGAACACAAAGAGATGTAGGAGGAGCTGCAGCTTCGATCGACTGTTATTCTTTTTTTATATATATATATACATTAATGTTTTTGGGCCATATAATGTAATGCACTAAAAGGCAACTCTCTAACTATCTATAAATATAAATATTAGTGTATTATGGTTATAGGAAAGCTTTCAATAAATACATGTTTGAGCTCATTTTTGGAAAATACAAAAACCTAATGAAGGCGTTCGGGCTGAGTAACTGTAGGTCCATCAACCACCACCCTTAGAGTGTCCCCATCAACTTTCTTTACAAAGTTACACTCTTGGTCTGAGGTTTCATGTTTCAGCCTCCGGATCAATGCTAATTACTCATCCACAGACTCTGCATGATATCGGCCTCTTTATTCTCTGCCCTAATGCGACGCGGATAAGAAGCAAAGCTAATTTCGCTTGACATCTCTCTGAAGAGGGGTTCATTTGAATACTACACGGCACACGGAGCATCCGGGGGATAATATCGGTCATTCGCATCAAATGGTTTTATCATGCATCATCCTGCATCTCTGTCTTTCACAGCTGAGCCGCAGCACATCAGTGAACTCTTCATGGCATGAAAAACACCCAGTAGTGGCAGCTGTGTCCTGTTACAGCCTTTCTTCCTGTAATTCTGGACAACAACATACAGATCAATAAACCTCCCGCTATCCAAGCTAGCAAATGGACCTTTTATTGCTGCTTCGGCGAGCCAGCTCTGCTCTCTAAAGGACCACTTAGCGGGAAGACGGCACCATGAGGAGGGCAGTTTAACAGCATGCTCGGCTGCTGGTCAAGTAACCAGAAAATGGTCGGCCTGCTGCAGATGCTCCAGTAGCACTTTGAGTGAATCACCTCTGATCTCAGGCACGTTTATGAGCTGACAGCTGCTGAAGTACCAGCAAGTCTCCATGCAAATGCTTTCCTCCGACTTCTGTGGTTCTCAGATCCAGATGTCTGTCAGGGCTCAGGCACTTATTCAGCTTATTGGGCAACAATATGCAGCCTCACGGCGGCGATTTCTCCCTGCTGCTGCACTCGGAGCGTGCTCACTCCATTCTGATTTCAGTAGCAGTGCTGTTTGTAAAAGTAAAACTGTAACCGAATGTGGTTCAGGTTGGGGGAAAAATTCAGGAACTGGTGGAAACTTCAGTTCCATGCGTGTAGGACAGCAGTGGCAGCATATTGCTGTAGAGGTGTTTTACTAACGATCCAACTGACAATATATGGCATCATCATCAGGAAACACTGAAGCATTTATTACAGAAGAGGATTAGGGCCACTGAAGAAAAAAAAAAAAATAAGTCAACTATTTTTTATATTTTATTTCAGTTTAGTATGGGAAAAAAGTCAGAATTCTGACTTTAATCTCAGAATTCTGACAGATAACAAACATGTTAGCATCAAGCCATTGCCTAATTCCGTCATTTTCCACCAGTGTCACTGTCCCTCTCAAACAACTCACATATTTTTCAGTGAAGCTGAGTGCTCCACATCTCTTCCTTCATGCTGCCCATCTACATTAAGAACCAAAATTCTGAGATAAAAGTCAGAATTCTGAGATTAAATTTAGAATTCTGAGAAAAAAGTCAGAATTCTGAGAAAAAAAAGTTGGAATTCTGAGATTAAAGTCGGAATTGAAAGTCTCAATGACCCTAAAAAGTTTTGGAAAACAATTAAAACTTTGACTGTTGAAAATAACTCACAGACTTTGCCAAATTTTATTGTTCAAAGCTCAACAAATATCTATGATAAAGTCGAAATGTTAAATTGTTTTAATCAACACTTTATATCCTCCAAACCCTCTAACATGTCAACCACGCCTATAACAACACCTCCACCAGTTCTTGATGTGTCAAAATTCAGTTTTCAGCCTTTTACGTTGTGTCAAGTCTATAATGCATTGAAATCATTAGATGCTCGATAATCTCAAGGACCTGAACTAATTGATTCCTACTTTTTAAAAATATCAGCAGATTACATAGCTCAACCCTTGACTTACATTTTTAACTTAAGTCTGAGCACTATGCAAATTCCCAAAATTTGGAAGTCTGCTTTTGTCCACTATTCAAAGGTGGCGATCCAGCAATCTTAAAAAGCTATCAGCCTATATCAAAGCTCTGCATCCTATCAAAGGTTTTAGAATCTTTAATCAATGAACAGTTGAAAGAATATCTGTACTCTAATAATCTGTTGTGTAAATTTCAGTCAGGTTTTAGGAAAGGTCATAGTACTATCACAGCGACTTTGAAAGTGATGAACGATATCTTGGCAGCTCTTGACAATAAACAGCATTGTGCTGCAGTCTTCATTGATTTATCAAAAGTGTTCGACACTGTCAACCACAATTTACTTGAAGAGAGATTGACCAATATTGGACTCTCTAAACAAGCTGTTGGATGGTTCAGTAATTATCTGACTGATCGATCCCAATGTGACAAATCAGATAAAATTTGTTCTAGTACATTGTTACTAACTAAAGGAGTGCCCCAAGGCTCCGTTTTGGGGCCTCTACTATTTACTATCTATGTGAACAATGTTGGCCAGGATCTTATAGACACTAACTACCATTTTTATGCTGATGACAAGGTTTTTTACAGTTTTGGAAAAAACTCTGGTGCGTGTGTCTCTACTTTACAAATTGCTTTTAATTCGGTTCAGAACAGGCTTTTAAAACTAGATCTTTCTTTAAATTCAAATAAAACTAAAATGATGTTATTTTCAAAAACAAAGACGAAATTGCAAAATAGCGATCCTCTTATCACTTTGGATGGGTCAGAGATAGAAAGGGTTCAATCTTTTAAATATTTAGGAAATTTAATTGATGAAAGTCTGAATTTTAAACCTCATGTTGAACAATTGATTAAGAAACTCAGACTGAAAATTGGCTTCTTCTTTAGGAATAGGCTTTGTTTCTCTTTTAATTCGAAGAAGAGACTGGTAGCTGCAACGTTTTTACCCATTCTGACCCAATCTATATCAATGCCCCAGATCAAGTTCTAAACATTTTAGACTCAGTTTACCATGCCTCCCTATGATTTATCACAAATTGTAAACCTCGCACACACCACTGTGAACTTTACATACGTGTGGGCTGGCCAGCATTAGAGACTCGTAGACTCACTCTCTGGTATCTGATCATTTATAAGGGTATTCTGCGTCTGCTCCCCTCATACCTCTGTGACTACATTCAACCAAGAGCGGCTGGACTGTATTCTCTACGTTCTCAAGAGTCTTTGCTCCTGTCTGTACCTAGTGTCCGCACTGAAGCTGGAAAGACAGCTTTTCAGTACTCTGCTGGAATTTAAAGCTTGGACAGTGACACCAAACAAGGCATTTTATGAACATGTGGCTCAAGGACAAAGAGGTCTGAGTTTAGGAGTGATCCTCACTGAGACCTGAACCTAGTCCAATTGACGGGAGATAAAATAATATGTGGAAGGTGACCAGTTCCACTCAAAACAAAGAAATAAGACAGAATTCCAGCAAACTGTGTTGAGAAACGTGCAAAAAATAACCCAAAAACATTCAACCATAAAGTTTATGGAAATTATTAAGATATTAAGCAAAGTTTATGATGACAGGATTTAGAAAAAAGAAGCGGGGGAAGGAAAACAGGTTTGCCAAAAGAATATCCTGAATAAGCCTGTTTTAAAATCCGTAATTTCACCACAAAACACACATGCTTGAGGAGGAGGCGTGCAAAGGTGACAGAAAACTGTCTGGTTAGAGCGAAGCTCAGGCTGGCATTCAGTGTCTTTATTTACCTTCATATGGTCAGATATGTTCACCCTGAAGCTGTAAAGCCTGTCTTATTGAGAAAGGTGCTGATGAACTGTATTCCTTCCAGCTAACAGTGCAGTGGAAAAGAAAAAAAGCTATCTAACAACTCTGCATAGCTATTGATCAGTTGCAGATTTTTTTTATTACGATTCTCAGGCTGAACATAAATCCAACACCATAGCTAATTTGGGACATCGGTGGGTCTTCTGTCTTCCCGACTTGGAGAATTTTCATTTTGCAGACAGATCTCAGACTTCTTGAAGAGACAAAAAGCACCTCTAAATATTCTGTTTTGGCTGCCTGGAGATCTTTCATTAGCTCCAAACTTTACCGTATTTCTGTGAGCAAATAATACCGTCACCTTCTTAAAATAATCGCCTAAGTCATTTTTTGGCCAAATTGACTTTTTTGCATTACTCATGTCCTCCCCCTGCTGGCCACCTATGGTGAAATGGCCAGAACCCTCAGTTGAATTTGTCGTGTGGTAAAACCCATTTATGATTTGATTTGCCTATGTCAAGAGATGTGACTTAGGCTGATTTTTTGTGTTTCCTGGAAAACCTGGAAAAATGACTTATGCGATTATTTTAAGAAGGTGACGATACGGAGATGAAGGGAAATTTAAGGCAGTAAAACACTTAAAAGACCAAATGATGCAGTGGTACGGTAAACGGGTTCGATTCATCTGGATTTCCAAAGGAAGAATTGCACTTTGAAGCATATTATTGTGTTTTCACCCATGTTTTATTGCAAATTAAAGAACATTTGGATGATCTTTTCTGAGTCCTTTCGCTCTTTAGGGGCTGGTTGTAAAACACTATTATGAAACCACCAGTGGTAGAGATCTTATTATCCATTACATTAGCTGTTTTATTTGTATACTCTGTTAGGACAATTATCATTGATGATGTGTGACTTTATTACACCTTAATATTAGCTGCCTGTTGGGTGTCAGAACTGATGTTTTCCACAATAGTTTATCTAATTAAAACAGTTTCTCCTTCCGGATATACAGTTATAATCTTCATTTTGTACGTGGCAAATATTTGGGAATGGAATGAGAGTGGCGTCCTTCAGCTAAGAACAAAGTGTAAGATTTTGATAAGGCTGGAGCCAAAGTGTCATAGATGTTTTTAATAAACACATTTTGTAACTAGAAGTTCCTTGGTTCAGATCTTGGCCCAGCATCTTTCTGTTTGCATTTTGCTTGTAGGCGTTAAAAGCAAAATATGGAAAAACACTTCATGGCTACTGTTAGGAACGGTGGAGGATCTGGGAGGGCATTCCTATGGAGGATAAAAAGTGCCAAAATTAAATAAATAAATACAGCATTAAATAAATAATGAAATGTGTCAATATTTATTTAAAGGCACACTATGCAACATTTTTCAGTTAATGTGTTCCATAACGTTTTGGATGATTAAATGAGTAATTTCAGGTCGAACAAAGGTTTTCTCGGCCGCCCTGGTGGTCTGTAGGGGAAATACTGCACTTGCAATTGCAGGAGCACCAACCCGCACCCACAGGCTCAGAAGTCTCGCGAGAGTCGGTCTTGCTTTACTACGAGAACTGCTACACGCCCCCAGTTAAAAGCATGCTCGTTGCTAGCACAGTGGCGATCTTTGTGCAGTTATCATGGCGGAACCAGCGTGAAAACATTGAAAGCCCATGTTGGAGAAGGCGAGAAAGAGGAAAAGGGCTCCGGACAGAGAGAGGAGTCGTACACGGGTGAACATCGGGCAAGCTTTTTCCAAATGTCGAGAGCTAAAATAAAAAGAAGGCTGACGCAGACCTCGCGTTTCTGCTGATGCGATTGTAAGTAACATTGGAATGGTTTATCTCTCTCTGTGTGCATGTTCATACTTTCACTGTGTGTCATTTGTTGCGTTCGCCTGTCTGCTAAGCTCAAAACAACCGCGCCTGGCTTGACGGAGAAACCAGGAGAACAGTTGAGCATATTTGCG
>NW_015151036.1:136690-138706 GCF_000732505.1 Cyprinodon variegatus | reverse complement strand
ATATTGACACATTTAATTATCTATTTAATGCTGTAGTTATTTTTTTAATTTTGGCACTTTTTATCCTCCATAGGAATGCCCTCCCAGACCACCTTAGGGCCCCACAGACGGTGGACTTTCCTTTTTAGAAATGCTTTTAATCGCTGATTTTTTTATTTTATAATAGGCTGCCTTCAAATGTATTGATTTTAATGATTGTCTTTTACTCTGTTTTAATGTTATGGTCTTTTAACCGTTGTTTTAATCTTCCCTTTTTGAACTGTAGCACTTTGAGATTTGAATTCAAATGTAAAGTGCGTTACAAATAAAATTCATTATTATTATTATTATTAAAAAAGATGTTTCGGGCGTGCGGGTGGTGCAGTGGTTGGTGCGGACGTGCCATGTAAGGAAGCCTTAGTCCTCGACGTTGTCGACCCAGGTTCAAATCATACCTGTGGTCCTTTTCCGCATGTCTCTTCCTCTCTCCCATACCCCTTTTCTGTCAGCCTACTGTCAGAAAAAAGGAGCCAATAATGCAGTAAAAAAAAAAAAAAAAAAACCAACACAGAGACTAAATTTAGCTAGTTTTAAGGATGTTTCTGTAAAGCTTTGATCTGTGTTCATCCAGACGCCAAACAGACTGCTGCTCGTTAAGAGGGGCTCGTTATGGAGCTCGCTGTCGCAGCTGCTTCAGCTTCAGGTTAGGGACACAAGTGTTTTAGATGAAGGGGAACTCTTTTCCTCATTGTTTATTTCCTGTTCCCACCTCCTGCCGCTCCACGGTCACTCAGGGTGAAATCTAATCCTGCCGGCAGCGAGCGGAAGCCAGGGACGGGGTCACCAGTCCATCATAAATTTGTTATTTATTGGTGGTCTGCAAAACCCAGAGGTCATACTACCTCACTAGGCGCTCAGCTCTAAACATAAAAGCAGAAATGTGTCATCTTTCCTAATGTGATTGTTATTGGTCGGGACATCTAATTCCCATCCGAGCAAAAGCTGTTGTTATTTTTCTGCAAGCATCTATAGAGAAGCACGGTTCAACGCTCAGGGATTATTTCATATTCTGGGTCAGAAATGCGTATCTATGGGGACCATAATGTGCATAACAACACTTTCAAACGTCTGTGGAGTAAATTAAAGTTGTTTTCTATTCATAGTTTTTCATCCTTTTTAACACTTGTGGTTGTCATTCCTGGGGGCTCCTCTGACTCTCAGCTATTGTTTATATTTTATGCAAATGTAAACTTTAAGCCCTTTGAAATGCTTATGAATACAATTCACAATCAGGCTTTTACGAACGTGCACGCATCCCAAGGCTCTGAAGAGAAACTTGTTAACTTTATGCGTCTATGAGAAAGTCGGGTAAAAGTTTTCTGTTTTTCTGACTCAACCACGAGCAGCAAGAGACGGTACCGATTAAACTTTTATATATTCTATCAGCTGAAGGTGAAAGGTACAAATTTGAAGAAGGAGGGAAGGATGGGTTGGTGTCGTTTGAAAATAAACGGGCTGCACTCTGTTGCATCAATTATTCCCCGCAGATCAGGCAATGCTGGCAAACAATGTCGCATTTTGAGATTTTATGTGATTATTCGAAAGGAAGACTTTTAATATTTTCTTTCTATATATAATATTTGGCAGTGTATCGTTATTTAGCCCCCTTTAATCTAATACCCCTAAATACAATCAAGTGTAAAACAATCAGTTAAGGGTTATTCAGTTAGTAAAAAAATCAATGCATTTAATTCTCATGATAAAGTATTTAAATATAAAAGATTATTTTGCTAAAGAACTATAATCTCTGGACTGTTTTGCATTTTGAACGATTTATAATTGGATAACGAAAGGTGCTTAAGAGGATTTTTTTTGTAAACATGTTTACACAATTTCAACCAGTTGAAGCTAAAGTTTTGCAGCTTGAATAGTTTTGTTAGAGAATTTTGATCTTAAAGGAATAGTACACCCAAAACATGATTAGCCTTCATTTTCTACTCACCCCCATGCTGAACAACACTCTGGAGTACTTTTTTG
>NW_015151036.1:127738-134420 GCF_000732505.1 Cyprinodon variegatus | reverse complement strand
CCTTTGATGATCTGTATTAAATGTATTTTCTGTTTAAATGTTTATCTAACAATTTATAAATATTTCAAAAAAAATGTTCAAACCAAAAACACTGGTGTTATGGTTTTCATTTGTTGTGACTCTGAGTTTTCTGTTATCAGTTGTTTTGTTTTTATTTTCCATTATCTTCAAGCATTCTTTGGTTACTCTCTGCTGCCCCCTTGTGATTGTTTTCTTTCCCCTTGGATTCCCTCTTGCCAGTTCCACCCACACCTGCTCCTCATTCAGCTCGTTAGTCCATCTTTTGTTTTGTTCTCCTTAAATACTCCACCTCTGCAGTCACTCAGTGCTGGTTCCTTCTCGTTGCTGTATTGTCTACTCTGCTCGTCTCTCCCCGGCTCCTCAGGCTCATTTTTTCCCCTGATGTCTCCATGGTTTTGGTTTGTTTAATATTTTAAGTTGGATTTTTGGATTTCTGCCTCTACCTTTGGTCTGCCATTAAACCTCTTAGAACTCATCTCTGCTTCCCTCGTTTCTGCATCTGGGTCCTCGAGCAACCTCACCACCCTTTGTTGACAACTGGACTTTGTTTTCCAATTTTGAAGATGTTTCTCTTTCCATCCAGAAAGAATTCTCAATTCAAAATGTTTGAGAATTGAAAATATAATTAATGAAGAATGTCAAACTAACAGTCATATTTATTTAAACTCTTTCGGATTTCAAACTACAAAATAATAAATGTTTAAAACATAATATAGAATAAATGTTTCAAATAAAGTTAATAAAATTAATAAAGTTTCAAAATTAACAGGATTTGTTTATTTTTTGGATTATATCCGGTGGCTTAAATATTTAATTTTCCTCTCATAACTTTAGCAAATAATGATCAAATGTCACCAAATCCAGAGTTTGAAGAGAGGAATAAACACAGTTAAAGACTTGCAGGTACATTAATTTCTTCCCATAGAGGGGGAATTATGTGTGATAGCATGTAGTATACTAGAAATTTATTTAATCCAATAATCTGTCATATTTTACATTAGAAAATCTTGATTTACCAGAAACTCTACTCTCTCATCTTCACTCTTAAGGCTCGACTCTTCTAGTTAAACAGTTCAACTGAAACATCATTAGTTCAACTTTTTTATTTACTTTAATCCAACTGTCTTTAATGTTCTTTTTTTCTGCATTTTTTATTGTATTTATTTATTTTTGTTCCTACTTGCTTTGATTCTGTTTTATTTTCCTATATTTTAATCATGTAAAGCACTTTGCATTGTCTTTGTACTGAATTGTGCTATACAAATAAATTTGCCTTGCCTTGCCTTGCCTAAGCCCCTGATCTCCTAGAATCCTAGATCCGCCCCTGCTTGACACCCCTGAATGAATGAATGTGTTGGTCTGTTATATAAACTCCAATAACCTCACCATGATGCTGCCATTCATAGATCATGTTTGTTAAATAGAAAAGCTTTGCAGCCCAGTATAGAGCAGAGCATGTGTGGATCACAGGTGATTTAAAGTTTAGATTAAATCTTTAGGATGCTCCTCAGAGCCAGAATGGCCCCCTACCTGCAGCCAGCTGCATCCAGCCGCAGATTTTGTACACGGTTCCGGTGCTGCAGAAGAAGAAGAGCGCAAAGCAGGTGATGCAGGTGAGCACCAGCGCCATGGACATGCCGATGAAGACGGACGCAGCCTTGAAGGCGCCGGAGGGGATGCTGTTGAACTCCATGAAGCTGCCCTTGCAGACCAGGTCCCGGGACATGCCGTTCCCGATGCAGTAGTGGAACAGACCGAAGTAGCCCACCTGCGGGGTGTCCGCGCCGTCCCCGATCCAGTAGGGCTGGATGAAGCAAACCACGTTGACGATGGCGAAGAGGATGGTGAAGATGGCCCACAGGACGCCGATGGCGCGGGAGTTGCGGACGTAGTTGGTCTGGTAGATTTTGGCAGCCTCCGAGGCGGGGAGCATGGTGGTGGTGGTGGCGGTCGTAGTGCTGGGGGCCCCGGGGACCATATCCTCTGGATCGGAGATCAGCAGACCAACATCTGGGCTCGCTGTTCAGCAGAACTTCTTTCCTCCAGCCGCGGCTTCCTCACAGCATCACTGCATCCTCCGCTCCGATCCTTCTTGCTGAGATAGAAACGGGCGCTCAGGTTTTCTCCTCTCGGCGGAAGATTTCAGCCTCGATCTGCGCTCATATCAGCAGCGGGGAAACGGGAGGCGGTTTTAGGGAGCGAGAGATGTGGACCGGTGCGTCCTCCACGCCGACAGAGCAATAACTGCAGCGGAGAAGCGGAGCTGGAGGAGATCCGGTGATATGCAGGGCCAGCCCACAGCTCCTAATCCTATTCTGACGTAGTGCTTATTCTGCAGGGCGCCACAGCTTAAACCAAAGCAGTGATGGAATAAAATGCACAAATGAAACAGCATGCAATACGGAAGAGGATTAGGGCCACAGAAAAAATAATTAACTGATTTTTAAATATTTTTTCTGTTTAATATGGGGGAAAAATCGGACTTTTTTTCTCAGATTTCTGACTTTAATATTAGAATTATGATTTTTTTTTCTCATATTTCTGACTTTTTCCTCAAAATTGTGACTTTACTCTCAGAATTCTGAAGTTTTTCTCAGATTTCTGATTTTTATCTCAAAATTCTGACTTTTTTCTCAGAATTCTGAATTTTTTCTCAATTTTTTTCTCAGATTTCTGATTTTTTTTCTCAGAATTTTAACTTTGATATCAGAATTCTGAAGTTTTTCTCAGATTTCTGATTTTTTTTCTCAGAATTTTAACTTTAATATCAGAATTCTGAATTTTGTCTCAGATTTCTGATTTTAATCTCATAATTCTGACTTTTTTTCTCAGAATTCTGACTTTAATATCAGAATTCTGAATTTTGTCTCAGATTTCTGATTTTAATCTCATAATTCTGACCTTTTTCTCAGAATTCTGACTTTAATATCAGAATGCTGACTTTAATCTCAGAATTTTATTTTGGATCTTAATCTTAAGGGGCACCCCGAAGGAAGACATGTGGGGGCGCTCAGCTTCACTAACAAAGATGTGAGTTGTTTGGGAGGGCCAGTAACACATTGGTGGAAAATGATGGAATTAGGCAACATTTTACGTGCACGATGCTCTTTCATTAATGTAAGAGAAGAGGTTATGGTGGGAGGACAGGACAATAGGTAGATAGGCAGGTAAGTAGGTAGGTAGGTAGATGGTAAGGGGGAAGGAAGGAAGGAAGGAAGGAAGGAAGGAAGGAAGGAAGGAAGGAAGGAAGGAAGGGTAAATAACTTTTTGCAATTATACTTTATGTTGTGTGTGAGGGAGAAAATTCTTCGTCCGTTTCCACATCGATATATTATCCTCAGATTCATGACCCAGGGCCTCTATAACAACTGTATCATCACGGACTAATTCACAATCATAAAGTGGAATCTCTTCAAAAATTTCTCAACCACAAGCTGGAACCTCTTCATAAGTGTCAGAATCACAAAGCAGGGCATCTTCGCCAATTGCTCAATCACTGACTGCCCTCACTGGCTCCCCTTGGACAATAGCAGAATCATAAACTAGGCCCTGGATATAAACCTTTCAATCCGAAACTAGAGGCTCTTCAACAATCTCAGAATCACAAATTGTTGGCTTTTGTGCAGTCTTGGAAGCATGTCGAGGAACAAAACTGAAAAATTCCTGAAAGCGTCTCCACAAGGATACATGATCATTAGCGTTGTCTGCTTCTGGCACTTTCATACCGACCTGCCTTGAGGATTCACAGATACTGGAAGGATCTCCAACGTGGGAACAGATTCGTCTCTGTCGATCTCAGATTCACAAACGGGGACCTCTCTGATGATCTCAGATTCATGAACCATTGCCTCTACATCAACTGTATTATTACGGACTGGGCCGTCTTGGACAATATCAGAATCATAATCTCTTGAAAAATCTCAGAACCATAAGCTGGAACCTCTTTTTAAGTGTCAGAATCACAAAGCATGGCCTCTTCGACAGTTGTATTATCACAGAATGCCCCCCTTTGAATATCAGAATCATAAAATGGATCATGGATATAAACCTTCCAATCCCAAACTGGAGGCTCTTCAATTATCTCAAAATCACAAAGTGGAACCTCAAATTGTCGGCTTTTTGGCAGTCTTTGGCGGATGCAGAGGGATAGAACTGAAAGTTTCCTCAACGTGTCGCCAGATTACATGATCATTAGTGTATTCTGCTTCTGGCATTTTCACACTGACCCTACCTTGAGGATTCTCAGGTGCTGGAAGGATCTCCGACGTGTGAACAGATTCTTCGGTGTCTATCTCAGATTCACAAATGGAGACCTCTTCGATGATCTCAGATTCATGAACCAGAGCTTCTACAACAACTGTATTATGACAGACTGGTCTCTCTTGGACAATAACTGAATCATGGTCCTCTTTGAAAATCACAGATTCACAATCTGAGGAGCCTGAATCAATCCTACGCTGACAAACCTTGCTGGCAAACTTTGAATTTTTTCTCAGCGATAGTGCGTTTTTCTCGTTCTCTTTGTACTACTGCTGAATACTTTTGAATTACTTTATTAGCAGACTTCAGTCGCTCTTCTAGTTCTTTTAAATCAAATTTTGTTTCCTTCAATTCTGTAAAGAGTTCCTTTGATTCTGTTAGAATACTTGTCTGCTGCCTTAAAACATATGCTGTGGCGTTTATGCATGATTCACACATGCGCTGCCATTTTTTTAATTCTTCAAGAGAGCGTCTCTGCGCTTCCTTGTATAATTGACATTGTTTTTCTGCCTTGATTCTGTTTTCTATCTCTTTTGTAAAACATACACCTTCTTTAAACCATGACTGAAGAATTTGGGTTTGCTCCAGAAGAAGATCCATTTCTTGAACATAATTTAATGGTTCATGGTCTTGTGTGATGTGGAACTGAGGGAAATCATTTTGATTTTCATCTTTCTCAAGTTGTTTTGTTTGCCAACAGGAATGATTGGCCTGTGTTTTAGTCTTATAGGCGCCATCATATCCTAAGCTGAGGGTCACTTCAACATTTTCACTTTGCTGCAGGACTTTTCTATCGTTCTGATAACTTTCATTGACGATATTTCTCCATCAGACTCTGTAAGGTGTAACTCAGATTTGTGTCCTCTGGGCTTTGAATCGAATGTCTCTGTTGTTTTCAAGTAATTTTGCTTCATGTTTAAATGTTTCTTCATGAAATTCCTGAAAGATTTGCTTGGAAATCCAACTGGTGTCTTTTTTCGTCTAACGTCAAGGCAAGAATCAGGGGGAACCAGTTTGTTTGCTTATAAAGCAGAGTGACTGTGACGTCACAGCTCTGCTTTGAAGGCTGTAACTTCACAGTCATCCGTGGGCGTTCCTACCGTGTATGCGTTCATACTCTGACGTCACGTAGAAACATGGACTTTATGACATTTTGCCCATAGACAGTTATACCTTTATTACCACGGACTATTAGGGCCAAGGTAGAGATTTTTTTTCTTCTATTCCGAGAATAAAGTCGTAACATTACGAGATAAAGCTGCAATGATAATAGTCATAACATTATGAGAATAAATTCTTAAGATTATTAGAATAAAATCGTAATATCAAAAGAATAAAGCCGTAAAATTACGACAATAAAGTAAAACAAATTAGAATGAAATCGCAATATTAAGAAAATGAATTAGAATAAAGTCTTAAAATTAAAAGAATAAAGTCGAAAAAAAAAATTAGAATAAAGTCTTTAAATTATGAGAATAAACTCTTAACATTATGAGAATAAAAATCGTAATATCAAAAGAATTAAGCTGTAAAGTTGCGACAATAAAGTAAAAAAAAAAATTTGAATAAAATCGTAAAATTACAAGAATAAAGTCGTATTCTATTACAACTCCTACAAGAAACACTTTCTTCCCTGAAATGAGGAATGTCGACCATCAAGTGAAGTTATACTATATTAATAATTTTCATTATTAATATAGGGTGTCCACACGTCCAGGTTTAAGTCCGGATTTTAAATGCCAAAGACGCATACTTCTTCTTCTTCCTGAGGCTCTAGACTTGGGAGCAGATTTTGTTTTTAATTTTCTGCGCTTCCTGCAGCACAATGTCCAATCTTCTATTTGCACGGATCTTGTTTTATAGGGTTCACCTGTAATTATACCCTTCACTGCAGCACATTAAAGTGGATGTTAAATTTCGCAAGCTGCTGTATTTTAGGCTGATTTATGAACGTGCAGCCGCATACTTGGGCTGTTTCTCCTATTAAACCCCTCATCCTGACAGGTCAGTATAATCCTGTCCATCCAGAAAGAGTCCTGCCACTTTTTCCTGACAGTCCCCACCAATAATTAATGCATTTTTTCTGATTTGCGTTTATTTAAGCTAGTCCATGCATTTGTTACTTCAAGGCTGGACTATTGTAATTCTTTACTATCAGGAAGTCCACAAACTGTGACTCCATCCTGGAGAAAAATATCAGCTGTGCTGCTGCCATCAACATCCTTGTTTATAGATGTTGGAGATTGGCCTGTTTTCCAGTGTAGTCCTGTTTCTCTGACTGTGAATGGCTGGAATAAATAAAATGTGAGAGAGCAAGGGCCTTGTATGGGTATCTATGAATTACGCTTACCCACGTAAATGTAATTTCCACCACGGAATGCAATGTGGTGGAAATTACAAT
>NW_015151036.1:125535-127190 GCF_000732505.1 Cyprinodon variegatus | reverse complement strand
ACAAACTATTAAAACAAATGTGCTAAAACAGTTTCATTGTAAAGATAACTATAAAAGTGTGAAATGTCCCTTTTTTCATTTTTTCATCAAATATGATCAAAGGAAATAAAAGTGCCTGTAGTCTAAGAATCACCCGTATGGCATTGCCATTTATGTTTGTGCTCATTTCCAGCAAAATATCAAAACCTAAAGTCCTCTAGCTGCAGCACCCACCCCTGTAGCGCGTCCCCACCAACTTTAATAACAGAGTTGCAGCTAAATATTTCATTTTAGTCTCATAAGTTAAAACATCCTGCAATATTTAGCTATTTTGTCCGTGTATGCTTTCCTGAAATACATCAATTCCATTCAATACCCCATGAAAAGTAATTAAAAACATTTACAGTTATGAATTTTTTTTAATGGTCGGGCTAAGAACAGGCAGTGATTTGGTGGAAAAATAATGATAAATGTGAAGGATGTGGAAAAAAAGAAAATGTAGAACATGCACTGATGAACTTCAAAACATATGAACATGAAAGGGAGAAATTGAGAAGGATGGAAGGAAGGACAGGCAAAGAATGGAGTCTTAAAGGAATATTGTGAAATGAATATAAAGGATATTTACAGAAGGGAAGAATTATTTATTTATCTACAGAATACAAAATTAAAAAAATTGAAAATACCGGTACTTTACATCAAATAGAAATTTGATGTAATGTTGCTACACACTCATGTACAGTAGGTGGCGGTATGCACCTTAAAGTTCCTTGCGATCCGCCATAATAGAAAAGAAGAATTATTTCATTAAATTCTTTTAAATTTTAAAGTTTATTGAACAATAATTTAACACAAAAAAAACAGTTAAGCAGCTCGTTATATTTTAGCCCTCTCTCATCAGAAATGTTTCACAAAAGGCTATTAAAACCCCAAAGTTGTAAAAAAAAAAAAAAAAAAAAACCTTCAAGAAGAAGAAGAACAGGAAGTGACTTCAACTGGGAAACTACACTACCCAGAAACCCCTACTCTAACGTGATTGGCTCGCTGGAGAATGTGACGTTTGACGCGTTTCTGTAGCGCGGGAATCTCCTGCGAGTTTTGTTTCTGGTTTAGTGCCGGTTTTAACCGGTTTAATTAATACTTTATTCCGTTAATTGAATTATATTTAACTCATTGGGATTTCCGCTGCACCTTTTTGCGTTTTAAGCTAATGTTTAACGTTAACGGTCGATTGAGTTACGCCGTGTTCTAACTTGTGGCCGCTTCTCTTCTAAGAGGGATGCGTTTCTCCTAGCTAAGCTAACCCATGGTTCTCGTTGGACCTTTTTGTATTTTCCACATCGTTTGAGTTTCCTGTTTACAAGCGGGGGTGAACGGAGAGGAATGGCGGGGCTGTTAGACCAACCAGGATACGATGAGGAGTCTCTGCGGAGAGTGTCAGAGCAGCTGCCCTGCAGAGAGCTCCAGGCTGGGATGCTGCTGTCACTCATGGGACAGGTAGGAGCTTTAGCCCGGCCGGTGTCACCTCTATGGAGGACCAACTCTGCCATATTTAAAAATAAATACAGAAATAAATAAATGCTCAATAAATATATAAGCATACAATTAATTGCCAACAAAAATACAGTCAACAAATAAATGTAAGTAAAAATTAAATTATACAGTGAGACATAACT
>NW_015151036.1:122550-124311 GCF_000732505.1 Cyprinodon variegatus | reverse complement strand
TTTATTTTTAAATATGGCAGAGTTGGTTCTCCATACCTAACAAGCATATTGACAGACGAAAATAATTTTCATCTTAAATCCAAAATGTTAAGAATTTTTTTTAAAATATAATTCTGGTATGTTTACTGCTCTAAATGGGTTGCGCTGTCTGTTGCGTACTGAACTGCCAGATTCAGTTAAAGTTTAATTTTATATCTTTTTCTTAAAGCTTAAAAACACTTTTTGCCAGTTTCAATGCTCCAGTTTCAATACTCGGGTTTCAAAGCCTAAATTTAAACAAGTCCTCATGAAGACAGACTTTTACTGATGCATTACCCCTTCCACATACACACAGCTACACACATAGATGGAAATGATACCCATTTTCTTGAAATGGTTGAGTTAGGCCAGACTGGGAGGCACAATTATCACTAGCTGCCTTCTTGACCTTCTATCTGCTACCCTTTTAAATTGGCTGATGATTATCACACAAGCGATAAGCTCCTTGAACTATGTTGTTACTTTTAAATGTGTCTTTTTTTGCCTTACCTGTTTGTCTTTTTCACTTCTGTGCTCCAGCACTCTTTTCCACATGCTTTACCTAAGTCTTCTGCATCCTTTCTTTTCCACAGGCTTTCTTCAATTTTGTTTTTCATCTCTTTTCCTTCCACTCTAGAAAAGGCTTTCCAAAATCATTGGATTATACTTGGAAGATCTTATAATGGCTTATTTTAGCATCAGATACCCACAAATATGTTTTTTTCCCCCCATAAATTTCTGTGAGTTTTGCAGAACACACACGTGCTGCAAAAACAAATGTTTTGCAAAGTTTTTTAATTCTTTAATTTTCTAAGATGATAGCTACATGTTTGACTACTCCAGGCCAATAAGTGGCAATACTACTAATGCTAATGCCAACCACAGTTACCTAAAGGTTATCATTAGCATCTAACTTATGTGATGGTTTCTGTGCTCATTTCCTCCCTTAAGTTGGCACCAACTCTTAAAAGCTGAAACAAGATTTACCAGCGTCTTGCATTCTTTTGTTTCTTTTTTGGCTTGAACCTGAGGAATGTAATGAAATGCAGATAATAAGCCATTTCAGAGGCTATTGGACAGGATGTGCAAACCGGAGGTTATCTTTGCTTAGGGGTGCAGACCAGTTGTGGTATCTGCGTGTGGAATGGAATAGATAATACTTTATATTGAACTAAGTGAGAGCAACTGTCAGGATTTGTTTGTGGACAGTAGACCCAAAAGCAGAGGCAGGAAGGCAGAGGTGAATTTATAGTTGATTTAATAATGAGTTACTGTAAACAGAGGCAGGTTATCCAAAAAATCTAAATGTAAATAAAGTCCAAAACAAACAAGAAACAAGTAGTCCAAAAAACTCAAAAAACCAAAACATGAAAATAAGTTAAAACGAACCAGAAACAACTGAGACATCAGGGGAATTACTGTAATCAGGAGGAAGGCTCAGAAAGACAAGTTGGAGGAAGATTGATGAGATTAGACGTGGACCCAGCAAAGAGGAACTGAACAGCAAGAGTATTTATAGGAGACAGAAACAAAGAGAGGGCTGGGAGCAGGTGTGCACAGAGCAAGAGAAGAAAAGAGCTAGGGAAAAAGGAGAACATAAGAGGGCAGCAGAGGGCAACAAACAGAAACCAAGAAAACTGAAAATAACCAGAAAAACACAACAAAATAAGAATGAAACCCTTTAAACTAGAAAACAAGGAGTAAAGCAATACTGGATACTCAAAACAAAACAAAACAAAACAA
>NW_015151036.1:114276-121060 GCF_000732505.1 Cyprinodon variegatus | reverse complement strand
GTTCAGAAATATTAAAGGACATCATTAAACATTGCTCTCTTGCAGCCACTATTGTCACAGTTATAAGGTATAGGAAAAGCACTGTGTGAGCCTGTCCAGACGCGGCGATGCGGCGAGGAGACTTCGGCCTTCCCACGTTTTTACTTTCCATCAGAAAGCTTAACCTGTGTGAGATCAGTATAAACTGGGCTGCACAGATGAATAGAGGGAAAAATTTGAGGCTAAAGAGCACACCGGGCCCTAAAATTGACCAAATAATGCTGTCGAGCTCACGAGCTAACGAGGCTAACGGTAACTCTAACAGGGAGACGCCCTCCGACGTAGAGACAAACTCACTGATCATAAATGAGTTTCGCATTATGAACCAAGATCTTCAAGACAAAATACAACAAGTCGGGGCAGACGTGACTACTATTAAAGACTGCCTGGACTCTCTGAAGTCGGATATGGCCGGCCTCAGCGGCAGGATTCGGGAAGCCGAAAACAGAGTATCGCAACTCGAAGATGAGAATGCGGTGCTCACTGCGAGCACGGCTGAGCTGAAGTCTAAAGTTGCACAGCTGGAAGGCCGGATTTAATACCAAGAAAACTACAGCCGAAGAAATAATCTAAGGATCAAGGGTGTCCCGGAGCTCTTGGAGAAAGGGAATAACGTACTGGAGTGTGTCATGGAGGTTCTACGATCCCTACTCTCACAAGACCAGGACACAGATCAAATCATCATTGAGAGGGCTCACAGAATACCCGCTACGGTAAAAGAAGATAGACGAAACACGCCAGCCGGACCGTGCCAAATCCTGGTGAGATTCCTCCGCATCGCTGACAGGGAGAAAATACGACTCAGAGCTAGAAAGGTTGGAATTTTTCACTGGAGGGGAAATAAAGTAGAATTTTTTCCCGACTTCACGAGGGAAGTACAAGAAAAAAGGAATAAATTCTACGAGGTCAGACGCATGTGCAGAGCCAAGGGTCTGAAATACACCACGCAGTACCCCGCTGTGTTTTGGATCTCCCTCGGTAAGGAACGCCTCCATTTTGAAGAGCCTGCTGCAGCAAAGAAGATGATTGACAAATACCTTTGTTACCTTTGTTAAACTGGTCAGATTTATGTTAATTAATGGGGATTGCTGACAGAAAATTGTCTTTTTTTTTTATTTTTGCCAGTTTTCTGCTTACTTTAGACACTTGAGTTTCTGATAAATATTTTTCTATATATTATTGGCCGAGAAGCTCACTCTGAAGACCTCCATGCTCATCATAAGGAATAGGGCGCAATTATTTTACGAAAGATATTTCTGTTTGTGTTCAATTTTAATTTTTGTTTTTGGGGCCCTCCCTCTCAGCCAGTCGCTTTCTGTTTTTTCTTTTTTATATGTAAACACACAACTGCTGCATCTCAAGATATTATGGTTTTAATACTACTATTGACAAGGAACATAAAATATGGGGACTATAATTAAAGTATCCTCCTGGAATGTTAATGGTCTGGGCTCTTACACTAAACGAAACAAAGTAATTAAATATCTAAAACAGAAAAAAGTAGATGTGATGATGCTACAAGAAAGGCACTTGTTAGAGAAAGATATTAACAGAATTAAAGACAGGTGGGTGGGGCTCGATTGCCATAACACTTCAAACTGAAAAAACGGGGCGTGTCCATTTTATTTTGTAAACATCTCTCAATCCACGTAGAGAAAGAATATAAGGACAAAGAAGGTCGAGTAATTGTTCTACTAATCAATATTTCAGGACAAAAGGTTATCATAGCCAATATATATGCACCTAATATAGAAGACCCAGATTTTTTCTTACAGCTAAGGAAGATTTTTATGGATTTTGGAGACCTTCCAACTATTTTAGCAGGAGACTTTAATCAAGTCTTAGACGTGGTTTTGGACAGATCTGGGAAATCAATTCCTAAAACCAGCAAAACCCAGGAAGCAATTAAAGCTCTGTGCAAACATGCTGGTTTATCAGATGTTTGGAGACTCCTAAACCCCTCAGCGCGAGACTATACCTTCTTCTCAAGTAGGCACTCTGTTTATAGCCAGATAGACTATTTTCTGATTTCACACTCTCTCATTGAAAGCGTTGGGAACTGCAATATTGGTCCAATAGCACTAACCGATCATGGCCCCATAGACCTAGTCCTACAACTGGGATCTCATTATAAAAGGGATAGGGGATGGAGGATGAATACCAGTTTGTTAAATGATGCTGACCTATGCAAAAAACTCAGAGAACTAATTACTGAACACTTTACAAATAACAACAATACTGCAGACCAAAACTCAATCTGGGATGGATTCAAAGCTGACATTAGGGGAATACTGATACAACATTCCTATCGGATCAAAAAACAAGATTCCCAAACTATAAATCTATATGAAAACAAGATAAAGAAATTGGAGAGGGAATACTCAGAAAATCTTAACCCATCAATCTTTGATAAATTAATCAGAGCCAAATATGAGCTAAATACAATATTTAAAAAAACGGTCAACTAAAGGCCAAACAAGCAGCATGTCAAATTGGTGCGATAGAGAACGGGGCTGGCAGTGTAGTTACTAGTCAGAAAGAAATTAACAAAGTATTCGAAGATTTCTATAAGCAACTGTATTCTGAAGAAGGACAATTTAGTTTGAATTCAACAGAAGAGTTTTTTGGAAGGCTAAACCTTCAAAAATTACCCAAAGAAAGTGCCACACAACTGGAAAGACCTATAACCATGGAAGAACTCGTTAAAACCATTAAAGTCTCACCCAATGGGAAAACGGCATCCCTAACGAGTTTTATAAAAAATTTACACCTAAACTGAGCACAGAAATACTAAAAACATTTAACTCAGCTATTGAATCACATCAACTTCCCTTATCAATGAAGGAATCATTAATCATGGTCATTCAGAAAAAAGGTAAAGACTATCTGGAATGCTCAAGATACAGACCAATAAGCCTACTATGCTGCAATGCAAAATTATTCACAAAAATATTATCATTGCGGATTAATAAGGTCATAACATCTATTATACACCCAGACCAAATGGGCTTTGTTAGGGGCAGAACCTCTTCTGACAGTCTCAGACGATTATTACATCTGATTTGGAAGGCCCAAAAATAAAATTTTCCTGTAGCGGCCCTGTCACTCGATGCGGAAAAAGGGTCAACTGGAACTATCTATATTATACCCTTGGAAAATTTGGGTTTCAGCACTCGTTTCTAGAAATAATCAAAATGATATACTCAGGTTCAAAAGCAACTGTAACGACCAATGGATCAAGATCATCTCAATTCTTAATCGAATGCGGGACTAAACAGGGAGACCCATTGTCACTGCTGCTCTTTATTATTGCACTCGAACCCTTGGCCCAAGCTATCAGACAAAGCAAAATGATAAAAGGTATAACAATGGGCGGAATGGACAACAAAATGCTGATTTTTGCAGATGATGTACTCCTACTGTCGAACCCTGAGGAATCAATACCTCCTCTACTCGATTTGATAAATAACTTAATTATCCGGCTACAAGATTAACTGGTCTAAATGCCAGGCCATGCCCTTATCAAAATTATGTTATAAAAGCCATATACAAAAGTGGAAATGTCAGTGGGTTCCAAAAAAACCTTAAATACTTAGGCATTCTAATGAACCCGGGCCTTGAAGACATTATTCTGGACAACTTTGAACCTGTGATAAATAACATAAGCTTGACTTTAAAGGGGTGGGACAAGCTATAAATATCGCTGTGGAGTAGAGTCCAGGCCATTAAAATGATTAATTCTCCAAAATTAAATTACCTATTCAACCTTTTACCTCTCAAAATCCCCCACCCTATATTTAAGACCCTTGACAAAATGATAAACAACTTTATTTGGGAGGGGAAAAAACCTAAAATGTCCGCCCTAAAACTCCAAACTTAAATAGAACATGGAGGATTACGACTACCCAATTTCCAACTCTACCAAGAAGCCTTTACAAGTGCACAAATAACATCACTTATGTTAAACAACCAGGACAGCCCGATCTGGGTGGACTTGGAAGGTGAAGTAAACGCTCCATTTAAAGCTTTTGATTATCTATCACAACATCAAAATGATGGAGTTAAATCCAATCCAATTATGAGTCACACTAAAAACATTTGGCAGCACTTAGACAAAAAAGCAGATATCTGTCCCTTCACTCAAGGAACAACCTCAGTGTGGAACAACCCAAAAATAAAAATTGAGGGGAAAATGATCTTTTGGAGGAATTGGCATACAAAAGGGATTGACAGTATAAACTGCTTCTTCCAAAATGGCACCTTACTATCATTTCAACAATTTCAAGAATTATACAACCTAACTCACACAGCTTTCTGGCAGTTTTTACTGCCTCATGAAATTAAAGAATCCCGGGGAAACCATATCCATGGAATCACCAATACACACTATGTTTTAATAAATTGAAAGACTCTCCAAGACGAGTAAGTCATATTTATAAATACTTGATTGGAAAGACTTGCAACATTAATAAAGGACTTAGAAAGGTTTGGGAATCAGAACTAAACAAAAAATTCCCAGAGGAACAGTGGAATGCAATAGTCAAACAAATGTTAAAGCCCATGAGGGATGCACGCTCCAAACTGATACAGTTCAAAATTCCGAATCGTTCATATTGGACACCAGTTAAACTCTTTAGATCTAAAATAAGTAACTCGGATATGCTGGCGATGTAAACAAAGTAGGGGAGACATGCTTCATATGTTCCTCACGTGTCCAAACCTGATTTCTTATTGGCAGGCGGTTATGGGAAAAATCAACAGCACCCTTAACTCCAATTTATTTTTGACACCTACATTAGGACTTCTTACCTTCTTAGATTATGAGGTACAATAGGAACAAAAAAACACAATGGTTAAAAATAGCCCTTACCATGGCAAGGCGACATATTCAGAATGGTACGCAGCACTTTTCGAGACCGCCTCTTATGAACGACTCTCACATAAAATAAACGGCCAGATTGAGGCGTATCAAAGTACATGGGAACCGTTTTTAAAACCAGAGAGGAAAGACTCAAACACTATTGATCCAGAATAAAGATGCAGTGTGTGAGAAATTTTTATTTATTTATTTATTTTTTCTCTTTAGTCTCATCTGCTGGCGGAGGTGGAGGGAGTACGGGAGGGCCGGAAGGGGTTCATGGTTAAATGTTAAAAACCCAAGTCCTTCTCTGTACAGTCACTCATTGTTGTACACTTTACAGCACTGACACTGTCATCACTGGTTGTACTGTATGTTTAATTGTTGAAGGATGTAATAAACATTAAAATTGAAAAAAACAAAAACAAAAAAAACAAAAGGAAAGTAAGGAATACAATTTTATATACAATGTATTGCAATATATTTTAATTCTGTGAAAATATAACTTTTTGCCTGAGTTCTCTAACTGACCCTGACCACATGGAATCCAGAGCATTTTGTTTTTTTTTTAATGGTTGCTAGGCAACAAGCTAGACTGACATGTGTTCTTTGGGCATGGACATGTGTTCTTTGTGGGCGTGGACATGTGTTCTTTATGGGCGTGGACATGTGTTCTTTATGGGCGTGGACATGTGTTCTTTATGGGCGTGGACATGTGTTCTTTGTGGGCGTGGACATGTGTTTTATGGGCGTGGACTATGATGTCATTCCTACTGTACAAGGTGCAACGTGTCATTTGAGGCTGCAGCTTCTGGAGGTAACACACCAGATCTATTTGGCTAACATTTCTTTCAAACAATACAGAATTATTACTGTTGAACTTTAAACAAGTGTTGTTACAAGAAAGTTATTTAGAAAAAAAACTTATTCAGTTAAAGATGGAAAGAAAAAGTGAATTAAATCTTGAAGATGTAGCCGTTTTCGACCGCGAGCAGTTTAGAGCGGATATTTCTAATCTTCTCAGTGAATTGACTAGAGAGCAGTGGATACTTTTGAATATGGACATAATTGATTTTGAAACACAAAATAGGATTTCTGAGATGTTAAATAAATATATTCCCTCTATAATTAAACTGATTTTGAATAATTTAAATCAGTTGAATGATGGAAGCCAGCAAGTAAGTTCTGTAAGATCAGATGTTCTGGAAAAGTATTTGATCTGTGAGGCGTTAAGGAAAGTAATAAATTATCTCTCAACATTTTCAGACTTAAGTGAAAGGCTGGAAGGATATGACTTTAAACTAAGAATTTGGCAGTTTTTTGAACAGTGCTTTAGAGTAGTTCAGACAACAAAGCTGAAGTGTGGGACCAAACTAGCAAAAGGAAATGACATATCAGGACATATCAAAGATGAGTCTGAACAGGAAGGGAAAGATGCAGAAAAGGAAGAGTTTGCTGTACCTAAAAACTTTAAGGGTGCCAGATCAAAGTATCATATCGGTAAGCTTTGCACAGGTAAATGTTTTGGAGAGGATTCACAGTCTTCATTAGATGTGACAGATGTCTCTGACACTGAGAAACACTCTACGATACAGAACGATGTTGCTGGCACAGGAACCATGTTGCTGGCAACTTTGGGACAGCAAAGTTATTCCTCTGAAGACTCAAAACACCAGCAAACAGAAACTGAACCACAGCATCCAAGTCCATTGATTGATCTTGAAGTTCAACTGCTCTACGAAAAATATCAGAGGGAGCTAAATGTTAGTGAGGAAGATGACGATTCTGAAGAGGAAGATATTTATGCAATCTTTGATGAGAAGGAGCTACCAGAAAAGGAAACATTTCCTGCGGTTGCTGCATGTAAACTCTTTTTCACAAACCTGT
>NW_015151036.1:110403-112403 GCF_000732505.1 Cyprinodon variegatus | reverse complement strand
TGTTTTGTAAACTGTGGTCAGAAATTGATTCAGCGCTGTTAGATGTGGACCCAGAAAAGATAGAAAACTGTGACACTGCGATTTTAATAGAGCTTAATCAATTATTTAACCGCCAATGCTGTTTACTGGATTATTTGTATTTAGATAAAGAACCAAGCCTTTATCTCGAAATTGTTGTGTCTTGTGCCAAAAAACACTTGAGGAAGCTTAGTGACTCTACCGAGTGAAGTTATACATAGATTTTTTTAATACACACATCAGATAAAGATATATTTTTTCTTTCCCTCCCTCTTCTGTCCCATTCCCTTTCTATTATTTTATTTCTCTGTCCATCCATCCATCCATCCATCCATCCATCCATCCATCCATCCATCCATCCGGTTTTCTCCAGGTACTCTGGTTTTCCTATAAAAAAAAAAACATTAATCTAATCAGGTATTCTAAATATTCATCCTCAATGGGACGGTAACTTTAAAAGCAACAAGAACCGTTCTTTTTATACCTGTTAATGGAAACATATGTGTTTGCACCTTGAAGCTTTTTCTCTCTCGTTCTTTTTCCTGAAAAGAGATCACTCTGGACACGCTATCTTTCTATCATTTTATCCATCCGTCCGTCCGTCCATCCATCCATCCATCCATCCATCCTTCCTCTTCTGTTTCAGGTGATTGTAGGTGGTAGAATTTGACGGATGCTGGGAACTTCCGTTGCTATCAGCTCCTCCTGAGTAACACTCCTAACAAACAATTTTTGAGACAGAATGCAGCTAGGTGGACGGATCAACAGAGAATTCTATCTGAAGGAAGAAGGAAAGTTGGCGGTAGGCATAAGCCAGTTTGTGACTGGATCAAGATGGCGGCTCAGGTTATAGAGGATGAGGAAGATCTAGATAGTGATATGGATAGTTGGACGCCAGTTGCTAGTTACCGTGGAAGTGGAAAACTCAAAAGTAGTGAAGAGAGCTGAGTTTCTGGGAATTCAGGAAACAAAAGAAACCTTGAAGACAACAGTACAGATGATGGAAGCAAGGCTGTGCGTAAAAAGATCCTGAAAGAAGAGGTAAAGATGATAGGAAGATGAAAATATTGCTCTAAGCCCAATAATATTTTCTAAGGAACTAAAAAAGAAAGCAGGGGAAGTTGAAATGGCTAATGCGCTGAGAGATGGAAGCTTGTTAATTATTTGTAAATCAGAAGAACAAGGATTATAACAAAGTTTATTTTCAGAATTATCAAAGATCTCCTGTAGTGGTCTGTCTTACAGTGGGCCTGGAAAAGCCTCTGACTCACAACACTCACACAGTCCAATGAAGACAATGCTCATCGTTGTACACAATGTTCTTCCTTTTATGAACAATGATTCTTTTTAAATTTATCTCCACAGGCTTTTTGGAGCCTCCAGAACAGAGATGTCCTTCTCTATTAGCTTGTTGAAAGTCAAAAGCTTCTGTGCTGAAATCCCAAAAGATGATAGCTACAGAAATCACACAACATATAAATACCAGATATGCAGTACCTTGCTGAAAACAAGTCATACACTTGCAGTACAGAGATTAACAGATACTTACCTGTTTAGCAGTCCACATATACCTGTTATTGCACCAGAAAATAATGCAGCTGTCTTTATTCTGGTATTAATGGTAGCTTGCTCAGAAAACTGTAAGTCAGTTGATATCAGTTCTGGTGATGCTGTGGGCGATGACCTCTTTAAGTGCAGACCTGTTGTTGAGTCCTGGCCCTGGTGCAGAGATGAACCGCCTGCTGGAATACCACTTGAATATTCATAGTATGCCAGTTGTTTCCCTCCATTCTAACATCAGGTCACTGCTGCACATGCAGTATTTTGGGCAAGCTTACTGTGACCATTATCATTTGGTAATACTTGTGTAAATATGTCAACTAGGGCTGCAAATAACGATTAGTTTGCAAATCGATTAATCTTTTGATTATTTTTCCGATTAATCAATTCATTATCGGAAAGCCAAAGGTTACTTAGAGAAG
>NW_015151036.1:103447-108384 GCF_000732505.1 Cyprinodon variegatus | reverse complement strand
GCTGGTATTTGTTGGCAATTAATTGTATGCTTATATATCTATTGAGCATTTATTTATTTCTGTATTTATTTTTAAATATGGCAGAGTTGGTTCTCCATACACCTCTCACTGCAGTTGAATAACAATTACCTGATATTTTTATTACTCTGAGGAGTTTATAGATTTAACCAAATTGGCCAAATTTCTTCAACGATCTCCACAGTTCATAAAGCCTTATGTAAACATGTCACCACCTACTGGTGGAGTGCAGAACTACAGTTAGTAATATAATCCCATTTTTTGCATTTTTTTTCCATATAAGTTAATTTGAAATGTTAATGTTTGTTCTGTATAATAAAATCTTTAATAAGTTTTTTTCCTGTGTGTGTAAAATGTATTAGAAGAGAAAAATAATTTAAGGTATTCCGTTTTTTTTTTTAGCCATTTTGGTGAAATAAGCTCGAACAGACAGTGAAAGTCTTAATGCAATGATGAGAAAATGAAAGGTTTTAGTCATTTTTATTTAAACATAATTTTCCACAGTTTTTGGTTTTAATCAGGTTGGAAGTTATGTCTTCAACCAATCTTTCGGTTAATCCCACCATTCATTTTTTTCTGTTTTTACCAATCTACTTGGGCAACCAATACAAATTAGCCACATTAGCCAAAACACTTGTGTTATATCTCAACTTTTCAAAGTATGAGGTGGGTCTTGAACCAACAACCCACAGATTGGAAGTCCATTTTCTCAGAGCTGACACCACTAAATAAGTCAAATATAGATAGGAAGCAATACTACTTGCAACCCTTTACATCTATTTTTAGTGACTAGCTCAGATTTTGATGATTACATTGTTTAATCTTACCAAACTAGTTTTAACCAACTAGATTGATTGGATAAACAAACTATCCAACTCTCCTACAAACTCCCACATCTTGACTGAATACTGAGGCTGAGTAAATGCCACTTCCCGAAGCGGTCATGTGGTATGGTGGGTAGCGAGGCTTCGAACGTCATCTATTTTGGCTCCACCCCCAAATAAATCACGCCTCGATACGCACCTCATGGAACTGCCCCCGCCACTACTCGACACACGCCTCGAAGCCTCGGCTCATCTCATGCCATCACTAGTTAATACCAATTTAGTAGAACTTTTACTCCACCATAATTAATCGATTTGACTGATAATTAGGAGGATGGTGCAACATCTATATTCTATAAGTCTAAATAAATCTGTAATTGTGTTTTGTTTTTTCAGCCACAGCAGTACTGCTACCCTTCACTCTTCATCTACGGTCATCGATCCTCAGGAAAAAGTCATGTGGTGAATGTTTTAATGAAGGAGCTGGAGGTGAGAAATGTTTTTAACTTAGAGACAAAATATTCTACAAAATTCATTTCAATTTATTTCTATAGCGCCAATTCATAAAACATGTAATTTCAAGGCAGTTTACAGAGATAATTCAACCAGATCATACAGTCAGAGTGGTTAAAAGTTTTCTAACTAAGGAAAACCAGTTGATTGCATCAACCTATTGACTCTTCAGCAATCCCTCAAACCAAGCATGCTTGTAGCAACAGTGGAGAGGAAAACTCCCTTTTAACAGGAAGAAACCTCCAGCAGAACCAGGCTCAGTGTGAGCGGCCATCTGCTGAGGCCCACTGGGTTTCAAGGAGACAGAAGCAGACATAGAAAAAGAAGCATAGATACAAAAGGCAACTGTCAACCAGCTCCACAGGCGGCCCCGTCCAGTAAACACAGATGAGTTATGAACCAGCTCCCATGTCCGAGGATGAAGAGAGCACATCCAGTTAGTTAGTCAGAGAAACAGGACTACACTGAAAAAACAGGCCAAGCTCCAACATCTAGAAACAAAGGTGTTGATGGCAGCAGCACAGCTGATATTTCTCTCCAGGATGGAGTCACAGCCAAACAGGAACAGACCAGATGAAGCTACTATGAGAAAAAGCAGAGAGAGCAGAACGTTAGAGATTGAACTAACAGATTCTGCAGAATGGGAGAATAGAGATAGAATGAAGCAGAATGATGAAAAAGGGTCCCTATGTCCTCCAGCAGTCTAAGCCTGTAGCAGCAAAAATATACAATCAGAATCAGAATTACTTTATTAATCCTTTGTAGAGAATTATTTTTTTGCAGTGCAACCTTTTACAGAAGAGAGAAAAAATAAGATTGTAGTATAAATGAGATATAAGAATAAAAAGAGGATCACAGTATATACAATCAACAGTATTTACGATATACAGTGCTGTTTTTATTTATTTACTGCGCATATTGAAGTAATCCATCCATCCATCTTCTTCCTCCACTTATCCGGGGTCGGATCGCGGGGGTAGCAGCTTCAGTAGGGAGGCCCAGACGTCCCTCTTTCCAGCCACTTGGGACAGCTCCTCCGGGGGAATCCCAAGGCGCTCCCAGGCCAGCCGAGAAACATAGTCCCTCCAGTGTTTCCTGGGTCTCTCCCTGGGCCTTCTCCTGGTGGGACGTGCCTGGAACACCTCACCAGGGAGATGTCCAGGAGGCATCCTAACCAGATGCCTGAGCCACCTCAACTGGCTCCTCTTGATGTGGAGGAGCAGCGGCTCTACTCTGAGTCCTCCCTGGATGACTGAACTCCTCGCCCTCTCTAAGGGAGAGCCCAGACACACTACGGAGAAAACTCAAGATGAGGCTTTACTGTCATTGTAAAGAAACTTTAAAGTTATTTCAACTCGTATTATCTTTATCTAATTAATCGAAGTCAAAAGCAAGCTCCAAAATTGGTTTTCCCTTATTTCATAAAAAGATGAAAGTTAGCTGAATTTAACTCTTTATTTTCCAAGGTTTACACAACGACATTTTCTTCAGCTAAAAAAAAAGCTGTAGTTTTTTATGTCAAAATAATTACTTAATATTAAGCTTGCTTTACATTTCTTTCAATTTATTTTATTATTTTTTATCAGTAATGTCTTAGCAGGTTAAAAGCAATTGCTGTAGAGACTATTTAGGCCTTATTCTTGCTGAAATCTCATTTTAAATTTGAGTAGAATTTTTCTTTTAAATGAAGCATTAATTTATTTTTCACCTTCTCCTCGTCTGCAGCTTCCTCACACCACAGTCAGCTGTGTGGAGTGCATCTCTGCTGCGCTGCTGTTTGAACAAGTGCTGCTGTCCTTCTTCGGCTGCGACGCCGCCGCGCAGCTCCCCCGCAGCCCTTCGATCTCAGACTTTGTTCGTATCTACAGACAGCAATCCTCCCAGTTTCCTGCCAAGCAGACGCGATTCATCGTGAGTCCTGTTCAGTTTATGCTCCAGTCTCTCATCATTTACCACCTCTAGTGCCCCAATCATTCACCTATTTAATCAGTCACCCTTTCTGTTTGTTAATCATCAGGAAATTAGAAAATAAAGTTTTCCCTTTGTAGATCTGTACATAAGGGCCATATTTGAGCTCACAGGAACAGGCCTTATGTTTCTTCAGGTGATGGAGAAAGCTGAACTTCTGAGAGACGCAGATGCCAATCTTCTCCCGGCTCTCCTCCGTCTTCAGGAACTGGTGAGTTTTTTCTTTCTTTATCTCTGGAAACATTTAGTTGTTTTTTGGACTAATCCTATAATGGAGAGAACCTCCAAGAGCCTCGTTTGTAAAGAACGACCTTGAGCTGGAAGGTAGGAGTTATTTCACGATGCTGTTAGGGGAGAAGGATTGCATCCTCTGGCTGCATTTTAATTAAATCTCTGCCATATTTCCTCTTGTGAAAGCAGAGAATCTGTCCTTTGAGCTTCAGTGTTTCAACATGAGAGCTTAAAGTGATAATTGGGATGCAGGTTTAGGATTATAGATGACGTCCTGATTCAATTTCCTTTTTCTCAACAGGCTTACTGATACATTTTGACTCATCACAGATAAAAATATGTCTTTTCGTCCATCAACCTGCCCTATCCATAACTCCTCAAGTGGAAAAGTTGTAGTTTCACCTGGTGTTGCGGCGAACGTCCCCTTTGTTTATATCAGCTGTTTGAGCGTGAGCATGCAGCTTACCCACGTGCAATTAATCAAATAATCAATCACAATAACGTGAGATGAACGTCCTGGTTTGAGTAGGAGGACTGCATCATGAAATAAAAAGTCTGCCGTTCCACTCGGGCAGTGGAAAGAGCTGTGCAAAGTTTGTATCAAGAAAGCGAAGGACTGAACAGACGGCCAGTAAACTCTCGTTTAATCCTGGTGTGAATGTAATGTATGTGCTGCGCTGTTTGTGTGTTTGTAGCGCGGTTACGCTTGTAAATACTCACCTGGTGTATTGTGAAAATGTTGGCTTGTAAGGCTTCTTGAAACTTGCTTTAATTACTGGTGTAACTTGTTTGCTGTAATTTGTTTGACATTGTGGTTAAAACTGTCCAACTTGATGTGTTTGTGACACTGTTACACGGAGTAATTTGGTGCTAGTGAAGACGGGTTAAAGACGTGCATCTTTCTTCCTGCGTGTGATTAAAGCGGACTTTGGATATTTCACTGCTAAAATGAAATTTCATAGGTTGTGTTATGCATTAGGGGTGGAACGGTTCGCAAAATCCACGTTTTGGTTCGGTTCACGGTTTCGTGGTCACGGTTTTCGGTTCGGTATATGTTGATTGTTACCCCGAAATCCCATAAAAATAATGAAATTAATGAAAAAAATCCCCCAAAAAATTTATGAATTGTAATTTTTTTTTAATGATCCGCGGAAACCCTGGATCATTTCCGCATGTTTTGCTGCTTTGAATTTAATCATCTGGCGCATGCTCTCTACGATCTCCAAGGAACTCAGAGCGGAGCGGACGGGAGCCACAGCGGAGGCTGTAGGCTTTGCTTTGAGCAGCCGGTCTGGAGCGCAGCGGGGCGGAGCGCTGATGGAGTATGAGGGATTTCGGGGTTAGCATGACATGTTGGTCATGTTGCTGTTATCGTAAACAAAA
>NW_015151036.1:99770-102384 GCF_000732505.1 Cyprinodon variegatus | reverse complement strand
TGTAACTGAATGCATCTGTTTCTGATGTTTTACCTCCAGGTGGACGACAACGTCAGCGTGGTCCTGCTCAGTGAAATCGTTTGGGACAAGTTCAGACCAAACACCGGCTGCTTCGAGCCGCTCCTGCTTCATTTCCCAGACTACAGTAAAGGTATCGGTCTCTCTGCATATTGGAGGAGGCGGAGTACCTGTGATATTCTCCCAGCAACTCAGCCAGTGACAGCAGGAACATGTCTGATAGGAATCATGAACTGTGTTGATGTGCTGCCCTGTTTTGGAGTCCTCTAAAATCTCCTCAGACACTGATTTTTCTGCATTTTAACTCCTCCTTACCAAAGACATAAAATAAGAGTAGACCCCGCATCAACCGCTTTTATCTATGAGCACTGACGTGATTTGGTGCCGCCATCTTGAGGAGGTCGGCAGCTCGGCTCAGTGTAATTGTTGAGCAGGAACAGGATCCGTTTTAATCAACTTTAACTCTCTGAATATCAAACTAATTTTCACAGTTTAGGTTTTTTTTCCTGAAAAAACAAAAATAGATCAGTTTATTGAAATATTCTTAGTGGGTTTTTTTTATTTTTTTATTACTATAAACAGAAACATATTTATACAGGTATCCTCATACTGTAAATATGTCCACTGCTGTATTAATTATCTATTATTCAGATAAACAGTATTTATATGTTTTGTTTTTTTATTTATAGTGTTTTATTTTTATGTATTTATTTTTATTTACAGCACTTTGGTCAGCTGTGTTTTTTAATTTTGTTTCTTTTAAGTGCTTAACAAATAAAATTTGATTTTTTTTTTTTTTTTCATTATTACTCTGTCACTTATTCTATTATTTTTATGCACTTTATAAGGTCCAGATTTGTGTGACCACTTTTGCTGTAATCATTTGTTGCCGGAACGCCACAATTTACCCACTGTGGGACAACAGAGGGAGTTTCTATTCTATGTAGTGTATATCTGCTGTTTATTTAGTGATGTCTTCCAAAGCTCTGATGCCTTCATGAAGTTCTCCCTCGAGGTCTGATGTTAACAGCCTGTTCGTTTAGACAAAAATTCATTGAGGCATCCTTCTTCTGTTCTGCTTAAAGCAGCAGGTTAGGGTAGCAGATCGACCTCCCCAAGATGGCGCCCCTAATTATTCTACTCTTAAATATGTGTATGCTTCTCACTGTCACTAACCGATCCATCCCAGAACGACGATCAGTCCTGCTCATGTGCGAATAGATATACATCCAGGTGTCCATAAATATTTTAATTATAGTACTTAGATTACTTTTTTCAAACTTTACACATCTTTAAAAAAAAAAAGTTTTAGAAGTTTTGTGGGACAATTATGATGCCTTTCTACATTTTCTTCGTGAAACTGATTATCTGAGGTCGTCATTGGAAATGCTCAGAGTGTTCATGTTCATCTGCATTTTAGTTTTTTCATTCTTTATAGCATAATGTTAAGATGAAAGCAAAAAATAAAAATTAAAAAGACTAGAATTATGTTTAAATCCAAAGCTGAAAAAGTTAGCGACCGGATCTCATTTCCGGTGCAGATCGGGCTCAGAGTGATAAAACAGGATTTAAATGCATTTATTTTCTCAGGAAATACATTATTAACCTGTAACACATGATATTTTATAGACTTACTATTTTTGCGGAGGGAAAAACGTCATTTATGTCATTTTAACAAAATAAAATCGAGGGCGACCCGGATATATATATCTGGATGCACAAATGAGCTGATGGTGCATACGCAGAATGGAGCGTGCTTCCGGGACGTATCGGGTAGTGACACTCGCATCAGAAGTTAAGATTTTTATTTTTTTTTTATGTCAGACCCATGAAGCAAAAATTCTACAGATGAACCGTTAATGTCGACACCTAACAGAGAAATAGTTGAAGGATTCATTTCCTTTTAAAACCCTTTAATTTTTTACACATTTTAGCACTTTCTAGATAAAAAAAGTCTTACTGATCAACATACAGTTGGCTTGGGTTCAAAAAATATTCCTGAATGAAAATATGAGGGTAGCACCGTCACCTTGTCCATCTTCCTCCAAAGAGGCTAATTGGCCTAAAAATTAGCAATAAATGTTTTTTTCTTTGTCTCTTTAAACTTCATTTCTCCAACTTGTATCTGTTTTGTAGGCGAGCTGCAGCAGATTCTCTCCAAAGACTGCCATCCATCGTATTCAGCAGAGTTTTACTCCTCCTACATCAACATCCTGCTGGGGGTCTTTTACACCGTCTGTCGGGACCTCAGAGAGCTGCGGCACCTGGTCAGAACCGCACAGCTTCACTGATCGCTGCAGCGTTTTTTATTTTTTCATATTTTAATCAGTAACCTTTTCTGTATTTCTGCTCCGTTTCCACCAGGCGGCGCTCAACTTTTCAAAATTCTGTGAACCCGTTGCTGCTGGAAAAGGTAAAAAAAAAAAAAACGGATTCATGAACATCATGAAAAAGTTCAGTCTTTACAGAATTGAAACTCGAATACTCCCCAGTCTTCTTTTTTCTTGAGTTGTACTGGTTCATTGTTTCCCACAGGAGTTTAGGAGACTCTGGTGGGAGAGTCTCTGACCCTCGGGGGTTTTGCACATTTTTAAGC
>NW_015151036.1:96357-98755 GCF_000732505.1 Cyprinodon variegatus | reverse complement strand
ATTCATTAATGGGAAACACTGACTGATTCATCCACATCAAGGGATCTCTAAATTAAAGCCTATGAACAGCAGAGTCATGTTTCTGAACATTCTTTAGTACCAACATGGCACCTGATTGGATCAATTCCAAGTTCTATAAAATTCAGTCATCTTTTCTTCATAGAGCTTTTTAGCAGAGTGAAGCATGAACTTTTTCTGGAGTTTTCTGGTAGATTCATCCATTTACTAAAAAAAACACCAAATTCTGACTTGGTGTAGAAACTATAGAAACTTTGGTTTCATCAGTAAAAGCTTTGGACCACTGAGATAAGATCCAACTTTTTTTTTATCCTCAGCCCAGTTAAAGGTACTGTTGAGGATTTTTGCAAAAAAATTTTTTAAAGATCTGCCCTGTTCGCTTTAAAAAAAATTCACATGCACAACCCTGTACGCGCTCCCGAGAGAGAACGCCTATTAAATGAATGCACGAGCCAATTTGTCCTGGTCGACATTCTGTTAAAAAGTTGCTGTTTTCATAGATCATACAAACATCCACCCTAACTCATAAATTCCTCAATCACTATATAGAGTGGGGACTATATAGTGAACTTTATAATGAACTCTGCTAACTTACCAGTGCAGCTTGACATGGATATTTTTCATTTATGCCCAATTTTGAAACGTTGTCTGTGCTATCTTATTCCACGCCACAACATAAGAGGGACAATCAGGAACTAGCTGTGGATCTAGATACGGCCGAGGAGGTGAGGAAGTGGAAAAACGCAAGGGTTAAATTTATGCGACAACGGAGGGACATGAGGGCGAAAAAGAGCGAGGATCCAGGTGGAAAAAGGGTCCCAGCGTTCTCGCTCACCTCGCTCTTCTAGCTGCTCCATCTTCACCAGTCGTTTTCCACAATGGAGGTCATACAAACAGAACAAGCCGGTTAGAAACCAAACAGGAAATACGCATAGTGTAGAGCGGATGTAGATTTGACCAATCAGAGGCCTCCTGTCTGCGATCAGCTACAATTTAGGAGAGGTGCACCAGAGTGTCTGCGGAAGGTGGGGGGGGGAATATTTGCGTTAACTGCGACACACATGCAGGCGACCTGGTCTTTTAGCATAAATCAGCCTTAACCTCTCCTCCGCCGTGCCATCTTTGTTATTAGGGCCGCTGTGACAGCAAATCCCAGAATGCTTAGCGAGGAGAGCTCTATACGCAAAGCATTCTGGGATATATCTGTCTCTTCTGTGACCTTTCTTCTCACTCACTTCGTAGACACTTTTTCTCTTACGATCCTCGGCCATCTTCAAAGAACCGCGATTAGAAAGGTGAGCTTCAATGACCGTCTGAAACCGTAGCTCACCACAGATACACGCCTGAAAGTGCGCTGAAAAAGATGGCTAACGGGACGACCATGTAGGACGGCCTTACGTAAACAAATCACGAGAATGATTGACAATTAGGAGGACCACTTATTTAGATGATCCACCCGGAAATAAAACATCATCCTCTATACATTTAAGACTTTTCTGTCTTTCTTTACTTGTTCCTCTGAAGACTGCAGTTCTCCCTGCTGCTAGTGCTCACTTCCTACCACACTTTTTCCTTCCACTCAACTTTCTATTAACAAGCTTGGATTCAGCTCTCAGAACAAACAGCTTCTAAGCATTGACTTCTGTCCATCATCAGTTTCTAATATTGAACTCAGCATATTCAGATATGCTGGAGATTTAATTTTACTGGATGAGATTCCATAAAAAAAAAAAAAATCAGCTTTTTTTTTCTTTTCTTTTTTTCTCAGCGAAGGAGACGGAGACTCACAAGCTGTGGAAAAACATTGAGCCTCATCTGAAAAAGGCGATGCAGACGGTTTACCTCCGAGAGGTTTCCAGGTCTGATCAGTCATCTCATCCTTTCCTTTGAGCTTCCTTCCATCGTCTTTAATATCTCATCTCGGTGTGTTTTAGTCTTCAGTGGGAGCAGATGGAGGAACACGAGGCTGGAGCTCTGAGAGGTGCTAACACACAGAAAGTGTTTTTTTTTTTTTCACTTTGCTATAAATAACAGTGTGATTTCTCTTTCCTGTAAAGGTTTATCAGCTCACACTCATGTTGAACTTCCCTATTACTCCAAGTTCCTGTTGATTGCTGCCTATCTAGCGTCCTACAACCCTGCCCGCACAGATAAGCGCTTCTTCCTAAAGGTAGAATCCTTTTATCTCTGAGTTTCCTCCTGCGAATGTCCCGCCTGTCTCTGCCTTTTAACTTCACTCTGTGATCTTTGTCTTTTTCTCTCTCCAGCATCACGGGAAAATAAAAAAAACAAACTTCTTGAAGAAGAATGAAAAGGTGCTCCCTTTGGCTTTTTTATTGTCATTATTAATTACAGATGTTTATTTTTAAAGTTATGCTAC
>NW_015151036.1:91372-94078 GCF_000732505.1 Cyprinodon variegatus | reverse complement strand
CGCGTTTTTGCTGCTTCTGCAGCTTTTGGTCTGAACGTAGCATTAGCTGTCTTGTTATCGCTGTTTTCCAGACCAGTAACCACCTTCTGGGGCCGAAGCCCTTCCCTCTGGACCGCCTCCTCGCCATCTTCTACAGCGTGGTGGACAGCAGAGTCGCTCCCACTGCCAGCATCTTCTCCCAGGTCTGAACAATTACACTTTAACTCTGTTCGTGATTCTCAGTGTCCTAACATCTTTATCCTGATTCTTTGTTGAATCGCTGATATAAAACCAGGTCTGAAAATCAGCTGTCAGTCCTCTAAACTTTTCAGCTATATATTTATGTAACTAATAAAGTTTTCTAGTGAAGAAATAGGGGTCCCTATGTCCTCCAGCAGTCTAAGCCTATAGCAGCATAACTATAGCGATAGCTCAGGATAACCTGAGCCACTTTAATCTAAGAATTCTGACTTTTTTCTCAGATTCATCGAAAAAATAATTGACAGATCAATCGATTAGCAAAATAACTGTTAGTTGATGTCCTACTCGTGACCATTACACATAAAACCAATCGATTTTAGAAATCATTTAATATAAAAAATTCCTGTCTTTAGTTTTGTTCTACAGGGTTTCCGCGGGTCATTAAAGGTCATTAAAGTTCATTAAATATGATTATCGTGGCATTTAAAATGCTTTATTTAAAAAATAATTAATAAAAACAGCTTCGTCAGATATGTTATATTGCAATATATTTGCGTGGAACTGCAACCGTTTGGTCGTAAAACCGTCTGTCCGGAAAAGAAGCTCGAGGCAGAGAAAAAGTTAGAGAATGGGGGAAATGCAGTTTAAATAAAGTGGCTGGAAAGCGAGGAATTCTGGACATGGATGCAGCCTGTCGACGGTAAACATGATAAAGGATTTTTCCGTGTATATATGAGTCATGGGTACTTAAAGTAATTTCTAAGAGCATTAAAAAAGCGTTACTCCTTCCTGTATAAACCCTGTTGTAACTTTTATTGAATTTCCTGTATCAGCCGTTTGTGGATCATAATGGAGAAGATGAATCAGTTCATGAGTCTTTTTTAATCTCTGCTTAGATCTCGTCTTTAGTGACTCTGCAGCTGCTGACTCTGGTCAGCCACGACGATCAGCTCGACACACCCAAGTACAAATGTGCCGTTTCTCTGGATTTTATTTCTGCCATATCCAGGTGAGTGTGCCACTGCTCCTGTCTTATCATCTAACAGCTGCGGCTGCGAGTTATTCAACGTAGCTGACCTTTACAGAGTCTTATGTGCTGTGGTTTATTTTCCAGGACGGTGAACTTTGATATTGTGAAGTATCTGTATGATTTCCTGTGAGGCTGCGGAGCGTGAAGGAGAGATGACACCACGGTGACAGGGAGATAAAGAGAGATTTATTTCTGCTGGAAAACCCTGCAGGAGAAGACGGCTCAATGTGAAAAATTGTCCTAACATGTCACTGCCACCTTGTGGCAAACAGTTTACATTATTATTATTATTATTAATGTATTTTTTTGATGTTTGTAAAATTTGCATTTAAACAAAATAAAAATTATGCTGCCAGAATTTTAATTTCTTTATATTTATTTAAAGATAAGATATTTTTACCGTATTTCTAAGATCTCTCCAAAATTAACCGTGTTGTGCTTTAATGTCACACGCTTCCTGGAGATAAAAATAACCTGGTAGATGGTCAAAAGGTGAAAGAAATGCTAATTAATACGCCTGACCAGCTGATCGGCATCATAGGCGCCGTTCCTGACGTGAAGCGATCCTGGCAGCGTCCAGGAGAGCCTCCAACCTCGCTTCATACTGTTCTTTTAAATTTAATTTTTGGTTATAAAAGCTCATGTTGACCTAAACGCTGTAAATTATTGTTTGTCTTTTCGTGACATTTAGTCGGAATAGAGCAACATTTGTTTCCTTGGTCTCCTAAGCCACTGACCTCCATTAAAAGTTGCTTTTCTTTGCTTACAGCATCTTAAATTTGCACTGAGGTTACCTTATTTATACAGAAATATAAATACATATTTTTTAATTCTATCAGAACCATGCACATTTTAACTCTCATTGATTACTGCTAGCATTTATAGAATGAAGGAAAAAACCTTTTTTGCGACTTCCATCTCAGAATATTACCAAGGAAGAGGATTGGGGCCACTGGAAACAAATAAAGTTAACTGATTTTTATTTATTTATGATTATCATGGAGGAAAAAAGTCTACATTCTGACTTTAAACTCAGCATTCTGAGTTAATTTTAGTTTAATATAGGGGACATTTCAGAATTCTGAACTTAAGATCAATTTGAATTCTGGAATAAAAGTCAGAATTCGGATTTTTCTCCCACATTAAAATCAAGTGAAATTAAAGAATGTTAACTTTTTTTTTTTTTTTGCAGTGGTCCTACTCATCCTCCTCCCGTATATTACCTGGATGTTGCCTCTGCTTCAACACACCTGAATGAATTCTTATTTCCCTACTTTAGTTCAATCAAATTCTGCAGAATTCTGTTGATTACTAATTTATATTTATTAGGCATGCGGAGAAAGGGAAAACATCTAGAGCGGAGGTCTTCAGCAGGGGTCTGCGACCCCTAGGGGGTCATGGGAGGTACTGCGTGGGGGTCACAAGTTTTGGTTGAGTTGACGTTTTTTATATTCCCCCCTGCAATTTTTTTTCACTAATTGAAATGTCTTTAAATC
>NW_015151036.1:80139-90968 GCF_000732505.1 Cyprinodon variegatus | reverse complement strand
TTTTGAGCTACTATAAAAACGCTATTTCTGACATTTTTCAGTTGAAAAAGCTTCCTGGATGGGAGGCGAAACGCTTTTTAATTCGGAATCCAAGTTTAGGATTGAAGACGGACAACTTTAAGTTCCTACAGTCAGAACGCTGCCAGTAAAGGTGAAATACTTAATTGGTCTAAATGACAAATTGGTGACAGTTTCATTTTTCAACGCATATCATCATAAGAAGGTGGTTTAGTATTACACTATAAAAACTGATCAAACATTCTTAAATTTAGTGTACTTGCCCTTTATTTGAACAAGTGACCAAGATGATCAGCCAAAGAAAGGAGGATTTTAGCCCTTAAAACAGGATAATTAAGTAATAGTGATCTTGAAGCCAAACTGTATTATCCTGTGTTGATACTGTCTCGCAGAATACTGACACCTGCTGGACATTTAGAGACACTACAGCCAGCTTATTTGACAGACTAAACTGAATTGGTTTAATGACCTACTACAATGATATCATTTAAGTTATTTAGGTTATATTGTATTATTTCATATCTATGTTTAAATTGAAAATATTTTTTCTATTTTTAGATGGAGTCAATAATTTTAACATATAAGGTGAAAATCTAGGGGAAAATGTGAATGAGGATGTTTGTGGACTAGGATTTTAAATCGTATATAAAAATAAAAGGTACAGTAAAAACAGTAAATAAACTAAGAGTCAATTTGAAATTAACTCTAATTCAGATAAGTTGAGTGATAACTGACAGGAAACGTTCCTTTTCCTTTTTAGGCTGCTCCAAAATTCTTTATAATTTTAATGATAAACCGCAAAAGACGAGACTTTGTTTTTTTAGCAGATGCATCATGTTGGCATACATTTTTAAACACAGTTAAGTGTGTCAGTTAAAAACAACTACGGTATCGGTCACATGACTTTCTTGAAGCGACACAGATACAGGGTTTAGCTCTATGGGCTCCTAGCATGCACCAAAGTCACTATTAGATACTATGCACTTAGAATAAATCATTGTATTCCACCTGCAAATTGTCTTACCTACCTCCTTAAATCAAGATAATATTAACCTGTTTAAAGAAAAAATGACAAACATGTACATTTTATGGTAAATTGTTTTCAATTCAGGGGCCATAATGGAACAGGACCGGTTCTAACGAGACACTTAGCCCCTGTTGGCCCCCTTCTAGAACCGGCCCTGTCCTCAAATTCCTTTTTCTCATTAACAACAAACTTTAAATGCATTTATTGGAATTTTATTTACCGTAATAAATCAAGCGGAGACTAGTTCAGTTTTCAACTTTTATTTATTTTGTGTACATTTTTACAGTCTATTTTTTCCTCATACACTGAACCAACAGGGGTTCTATATACATACACAGGATAGATCTGCAACTTGTGCAGGTTGTAATATAGACCTATGCAGATTTCACTCAGGTCATTTGAACTGAACTGAAAAATGCAGAAACATTCAATTTGACACAGAAAGAAAAACAAAATTATTTTTTTCTAATTTTCTTGCAGCTTTAAGATATAAAAAAAATGTATAAATATGTTTTTTTTTCTCAATATATCATCAGACAAAACCTGAAAAGCACTTTTCAGTGTTTCAACTGAAGGCACCAGATGAGCACAACAGAAGCAGATTATTCTCAATCTGTCTCCATGCTGAATATTAAACCAACCCTTCAGTCAAAGAAACACTCTTGTGCTGTTTTTTTTTTTTCTCTTTTTACACAGAGCACTATATAAAAGTTCATGATACAGAATCGAATCCTCCACTAAACCTTGGAGAGCTCCCTCTTATTAACCCAGGATAAACACTGGAGAAAGCCCGTTTAAAGTGCATGAGTGTCACTCATTTGGAGAATAAACTTAGGATATGTCAGCGTTACGGTGGAGTCAAATTACTGTACAGAAGAGCTTTTCTTTTTTCCCAAGAGGCAGAGTTGTGAGGTAAGATGAGGGACGTGCAGAGCCTAAACACTGTGCCTCCTGTTGTGGATCATAGCCATAATGTGGCGCAGGTCCAAGCTCTTCATCATCACCTCCATGAAGTCTTCATCGCTTCGGGCGCCTTCCACAAACTCCTCCAAAGACAGCTCACCTGTTCAGAGACGCACAGCGTTACAAATTAAGCTTCAAAGTACGTTTTCTGAATCTTACAGTAATTATCAATTGAATACTTTAATATATAAATATCTTCATCTGTTGCAGATGGGTTTTCCTGCTACTGGAGCGACATCTCAGATGTATCTGGATCCAATCACCTCAATCCTCATCTAGAGGATGTTTAAATGTTCTCTCTATCTAAGAGGGTGTCTTTGCTTCAGCTTGAGCTTTTTAGGTGAGACCTGATGAAAACTATTTATTTATTCTCTCTGATATCTAAACAATCCAAAAGATGATTCTCATTTTTTACTGTTATTCAGAGATGGGAAGTACAGTAAGGAAGTACAAATACTTTGTTACTGTACTCAAGTAGATTTTTCTGATATTTTTACTTTACTACTTATTTTTATGCCGACTTTTTACTTCTACTTCTTACATTTTTACACAAATATCTGTACTTTCTACTCCTTACATTTTAAAAAATTGGCTCGTTACTTTAGTTTAGAATCATTTCAATGGAGTTACTGTTATTATTTTTCACGTCATCAATACCAAATTCAATTTAATTGGATGGGAATCTACGTTGCATTTGACGCACCACTACAAGATGAATCGACAGATTCGGCGGTATTCATTGGCGGCAAATCATTGCAGCTTGGTGGCGGTGGCGTTAGCATAGTAGCATGGACGACGAGATGATTGAAAATGAACACAACGGAGATCTAGTCCTATTGGCAGACATCCATTTAAAATGTAGGCAACGGCATGAAAAAAGTGGTTTCTACTTTTACTTTTATACTTTAAGTAAATTTACAAGCCTGTACTTTGTTACTTTTACTTGAGTAAAGAAGTTTAATCAGTACTTCCACTTTTACCAGAGTATTTTTTAACACAAGTATCTGTACTTTTACTCAAGTATGGAAAGTGAGTACTTTTGCCATCTCTGCTGTTATTCAGGGGACTCTAAGGACTCGGACCATCCAAACCCTTCCAGTCTGTCTGCTGGAAGCCCATTTCCTCTCTTTTCTCATGGAAACCAGACCAGTACTAAAGGCGACGAGCCAAAACCCATTTGGCAGAGATTGAGGGACCAGGACATTGATCCTGCTTACTGGCTGAGAGCCTGTGATCCAGAAACTAACTGACATGTATGTTGATGCTTGATATATATGTGTGTGTGTGTGTGTGTATATATATATATATTGTTTTTGAAAGCTTTCCTCTGCTTTTTATATATATATATTTATATATATATATCTTTATATATAAAATAAAGATATATTCAGGATATGGACAAAGACACTCTTATGGGTCATTAAGACAAATAATATGTAAACATGTTGAAATCTTTGTTAAACTGATCTATTTACAGTTTAATTAAAGTTAAAGCTCATTTCTCTTTTGTTTTTTTTAATTTTCCTGTCACTCAATGAAACTGTGTTACAGACCTACTTTTCACTCCTGGACTTTTTCTAGATGTTACTGATAAATCATGGCCTAGAGAGGATTTTACTATACTGTAGGTTAATTAATACATATTTAAACTAATTATTGGGAAACTTTTATTTTTTCTGTTTTTGTCTGAACTCTGATTGTTCCTCTTTCTTAATGCCAAACTGGATTTAATGGGATTTGGAAAGTGGAATGGACAGTGAGCATCACCCGCCCACTCACCATCTCCGTTGACATCAATCCTATCAAAGACTCTGTTGGTGAATTCCTCCGCCGTCGTCTCCTGATTGTCGTTCCCATTGATCGCCCGGATGGCCTGGAGGAGAGGGATTCAAACCAGCAGGTCAGATTCAAACCTAGGAGGAGGTTTAGGGGAACTGGGAGCCAAAGGGCGCGTGACCTCCTTACCTTGATGATGTTGAGGAGTTCGTAGCGATCGATGCAGCCGTTTCCATCCACGTCGTAGAGTTTGAAGTACCATCGAAGCTTGTGCTCCATCTTTCCCCGCATCACCAGACTCAGGGCCGCCACGTACTCCATGAAGTCTATGTAGCCGTCCTGCAGAGGCAATCAGCGTTTAATCTGTGCCAAAACCTGGGTTATAATCCATAACTAGACTTGCTTCACATTTTAAGTTTTGTTTATTCAAAACCTTTAATGGGTAAAGAAACAGCGTCGGTTCATTGAACATAAGCCAAAGCAGATTATCTCTGCCCTGTCTGTGTCACAACAATCTAAGCATCGTCTCCGGGATAATCTCTTTGTTCAATCAAGCACACAGATTACAGCAGCCCTTTTGTTGGCTCAAGGAGGAAGTAAATATAGCTTCTGAGACAGAAATCCGCTGACGACCCTGTCCGTCGGACAAAAGAGGCGCCCAATTAAAATGATCCTGGAAGAAACATTTGGCTAAAAGCTTGTAGCTCAAATAAAGGTTTCTGCATTCCAGGGGACATAAATTATACTGAACCAGTTTTCTGCTTCAATTGAGTATTTTTAAACAAGTCACAGCAGAAATGTTTCAGTTCATTATGAAACTTTAAGTTTTACAAATAAACAGAATCCTGCAGCCTCTGAAATAGTTTGTCTTGTTGTCGTGGTGTTGGTGCGTTCAATGAAATAGATTATAAAAAAAAAAAAAAACTTCTGCCAACCTGCTTAGAAGAAGGAAAATCTATAAATGATGCAATTTATTGATCAGATATTTGAATAAAACACGATATTTAGCATATCTATGAAAATAAGTTGATTTTAATCATTAAAAATGATTATTTATCAACCTTTTTTTAGTGTCTGATGTGATTTTAAAAATGAATGTTACTTGGTTCTTTTTTATTAAATATTTCTTAGGAACTGTTACATTTATTATAAAAAATTAAAAATAAAACCAGATAATTGTTAATAAAAATAGGGTGCAACTTATCTCTTCAGCCTAAATTAATTATATTAAACCGATATAACAAATTACTTAAAATAGTAACGTTTCCAAACTTGAGATAAATATTAAAATTAGGATTTTACAAGTTTTTTTTTTTTTTTTTACCTAAAGTATATTTTAAACTTTTGTTGGGTCAGCCAGGCCAGCAGGGGGCCCTAAGCAGCGTCTGTGTTCAATTACATGCAATTTTACCAGACTCTGAATTTATTTAGAAATGTGAAAGCAGTGTTTTATTATTGTGTTTTTAACTCTTATTTATAATCAGTCTCAAATTTTCTGTATTTATTCTTTTCTTTCACATTTATGGTATACTTGTGTTTGAATTTGCATCCAACAATTGATACAATTTTTGTTAATTATTGTTTTGCATCTACAGGTCTAGTTCTATAAAAAAAACTTTTACATCAAATATTTATCTGAAAGTATAAAACTTTTTTTTTTAGACTTAAAAGTAAAAATGGAGTATATAAGTATTTAAATCTAAAATGTAAAAATATAAAGCATTACTGTTAGGGCTGTTTTATTGTTTTATACAGATTTATTTTATCTTTTAAGTGGAAATATTTAAAGGAGTGGAAAACTGACCTTGTTCATGTCGAATGTTCGGAACATCTGCTCTATGTAGGCATTGGCCTCTTGGTCCAATCCTTTCAGCCCGAAGAACTGCTTGAACTCGTGCAGCGTGAGCTGCCCTGATGGACACTCCGTCATGAACTTCTTGTACCACAGGTGCATCTCCACCGCCTGCAGGTCGTCCACGGTGCACCCGTTGGAGTTGCCCATTTCTCTAACAGCTGGAGGAGCAAACGGCTGCTGCTGCTGCACAGAACTCACTGCCCAATTGGTCTACTGTGAAGCGGATCTTATCCCTGTTCACAGTCACACAACACTGGGACCTTTAGGATGAGGGTGGCACTTGGCAAGATCCTTTTGTAGTTCACCAGATCTCCACGCCCCCCTCATCATTCTCCTTGGCTTTAATCTCTGGCTGTAATCCAGGAAAATGCAGTTGATCAGCTTAATCCCTCCATTAAAAGGGCAGGTTGGCCTTCCCGCGTTTGCCCAGGGATGTGCTGACACGCACAATGCAGGCTTCATGCCTCACATGCAGGTACAGGACACCCAACATGCACCATGGCTGATGAGACATGTTCTTTATGCGGACTGGATTACTAACAGTGCAGAGCCTTATAGAGAACCCTCTGCTCCTCCCACCAGTTATACAAACATACCTGCTTATTATTTAGGCTGATGGGTTAATTTTCCAGTTATAAAAATGAACATTAACCAGCTAACAGTCTACAGTCTAGGTTGGAGCGTCTGGATCTTGGGCATGGCGTGTTGTGACCTTCTTGGGAACTTCCTGGGACTTTCTCTTCTAGGAAAATTGGCAGCCATCCATGCTTTCCGTTTCCTCTTCCAAGGGCTTCTCTGAGGGCATTGTTGACGTCTTTCATGTTGGCATCTTGTTAGCACCTCTACGTAAAGGAGTCCGCTGGGGTTTCCTTATACAATGTACATAGTGCCTTAGAAAAATATCCACCTCCCTTTACATTTCACATGCTGTAACCTCATTGACCTTCACAAAAACATCTAAAATTATGAACTCTTTTTATAAAAGCTATGCAATATAAACCTGAATATAATTGAAATGTATTTATCTATTTTGAAATGTGTTAAAGTTGAATTTAAATTGAATTTCTTTCTTTTTTTAAATTTTTTATTTGTCCTGTATGGAGATGTTGCAATAAGAATAATTGTCTTGATGCCAAAAAAGAGCCCAACAGATTTTGGTTTCACAAGTGGAGCAGTACGGCTATCGCCATAGTGTACCGCTTGAGTTACGCATATAAATAGCTTTATTATAACTATGCAGAAGGAAGTAGAACAGGAAAGGAAAAACAGAAAAAGGAGAAAAGATGAAAGAAAGAGGAGATGAAAGGGAGAAAATTATAAACGTCTTCAGTCTGCTTCTTCATCTGTAAAAAGAACAGCTCAACCAACTGATATAGTATAAGAGATACAATAAAGTAGCACCTTGATACTATCGCTGAAGTATAAGTATTATTATTTAATCTGACATGTATTCTATGGTAGCTGAAGATAAGAATATGGGCTTTCTGTATGGAATTAAATCTAAGTACCTGGAGCCAAGCACCTGAAGTTGTTTGTGAGAGTGCACCGTGCATTTAAATTTTATCCAAAGGAAAAATGCTCAAAAGTGGTTGTGAAGAGCCAAAGACCCGCCCCCTCGGAGCACTGAGGAGAGCTCCGGGGGACCCAAAACCCCAGATGCCCAAAGGGATGTCCAGAGAAAAGGCAACCAGGAGGCGCCAACCCAGGAAATCAGCCCGCCGCTAAGGGAGGAGGAGCGACGGCCCCGAGGAAATCCCCAAGCTTTTATCTACTCCATTTTGGTGTACCCCAAGGTTCTGTTTTTGGACTGCTGTGTGTGTGTTTCTTTTTATTCCCAGCATTACATTGAGTCAGATAAGCTTTCCGAAAAAGTAAAAAAAAAACAAAAAACAACAAACCTCTGGAATTTGTTTTCCAAGTTTGAAAGCATTTTGTTTCCAGGAAGTTTTCTCAATTCAAAATGTCTGGATGAGTGTTTCAGTTCCAGGCTTATAGAGAGACTATGACCTGGATGACTGGATGAATCTTCACCAGCAGTCAGAAAAGCTTTTTTCTCATGTACTGCTTCATAGAGACGTCTTATCTCTTTTATTTTTTGTGTTCCTCAATAAAATTTTTAGAATTAATCTTTACTGAACTACCTTATAATTAAGCCAATTAGTTGCTCAGAAATGTTTTATTCCAGAGCAATTGAGTAATCATGCACACTTTTATGCAGGGTGGTGGCAGCATCATGCTGTGGGGACCATTTTATTCAGAAGGCACAGCTACACTGGAAAAACAATATAGAAATTAGTAAAAATGTCTTAAATTAAGTGGGTTTACCCTTAATTTGAGTAGGTAAATGAGATAGTTTCCCAATGGAATGGGTATTTTTAATTCTTAAAATAAGATAATTAGATAATATGCACTTGAAATAAGAAAATGCAATTTATGTTTTCTTATTTTAAGTGTAAATTGTCTTGGTCCATTGGCAAAAATGTGACTTATCTCCTCAATCTAAGAACAAATACATTTATTTGAAGGAAAAAAATGACTTGTGTAGATTTCAATTTCTTCCCGTGGAAATGATTCAGATCAAAGCAAATTCTGTTGTTAAACTGGCTCAAAGTCCAGACCTAAATAAACTTAAGCTGTGAAAAGACTTGAAATTGAACGTTTGCGGATGTTTTCCAACAATCTAATCTATTTGAGCTACTTTGTTTCAGAGATTAGGTTGATTGGTAGAGACACCGATAGATGGATAAACAGAGAATTAAATCAGAAAAGGTTCAACAATGACGAAAGTTTCTACCTTTAAGATGAATTAAGTCTGTTTCATGGCTGATTAGATTTAATTTAATTTGATGTTTTACTCTAAAATATCCAAACAGTTTGAGCAAAATTTTGAAAGGATAATAAAAATGTTTTTTAAAGGTCATTTGCAGGGTTTTTTTTCCATAGGTAAATGAGATTAAAGAAGATTAGTAAAGACGTTTATTTCAATACAGTCACTCTGATCTCAGCGTCCGTAGCAGGAAATTACAGAAGTTGTTTTCAATAACAAAACATAAGATATCTGTTAATAAACATGTATTCATCACTCATATAAAAATTCCAGATAATTTCTAATGAAATTAGCTTAAAATAGAAGCATAGAAACAAAACTTATACTTAAAAGAAAATACACAACTTAAACCTTCAGGAATTAAGGTTTAATGGAATCACAGTTAACGTGGTTTAGAAATTTCTACATTTAAATGTAAAGTTTAGTCAGTTTTAACTGAAAATATGTGTTATGAAGTAAAAGAGCGTCAGTTTTTTCTTCTCTTGTAGTGCAATAATATATTTATGTAATTTTATGAATGTAATATTGTGAATTTAGGAAACTGAGTCGGAAGCATTTCTTGCAAGACATAATTATTCCTAATAAAAACACTTAATCAAGGACATAAATTGTAGCCACGGCATGAAGGAGGCTGTGTGAATTTCTCATGACTTTCCTTCCCCCTTGTCTAGAGTAGGGAGCCATCAGCTTTGGTACAGGATTTCTCTATCATTACTTATATTCAAACAGGAACACTCAAACCATTTTATCTCACAAAATATGCCAAGGAAAAATATGATTCCACAACATTCTTATCGTTACCCTGTGACACACCTGCATTAGTCAAATCAGCAGGTTAGGGAAAAACTGGAAACAGCACAGCAAGTCCTGTGACATTACTTGGTGTGTAACAAATACACAAATATTCATCTTTATAAGTCCTGCTGATTGCTGCTGCTGTTTTGTAGTGTTTTGCCCACATAAAAACACCTAAAGTCATCGGTCCAGACATATGTCCTTGGCAGAGACGGGTCTCCTCTTCCCCCAGTGCAGATGCTGGTAGATGAAGTCAAAAACTGATGCTGTGGTGTGTGCAAACAGGCTGGTCCACTTTATGGCAGTCACCATCCCCTGCACGAAGCGGCCCACAAACTCCCCAAACTGTGTGGTGTAGTGGGCCAGCAGGAGCAGACTCCTCCCCAGCTGCTTGCCCTGGTTCACAATCAGTTTGACTCTGTGATCCTGTCTTGGAATCATCGCCAGCTCTATATATTACATATATATAATCAGAGTTGATATATTTTCAGACACTCCCTGGTGAGGAAAAAGGTGTGTGTACGCCTTTAAATTTGTAGACTCTTCCAGATCCCAGCTGGCCAATCAGAGGCGAGAAAGTTTTGTTTCCGGGAGTGTTTGGTGATGTGGCTCTAAAACCCATCCGAGGAATTTAAGACAAATCAAAAGCAGGCGGATTTACTGCAGGAGCTCCATCATCGGTGAGTTAAAGCCGCCTTTTATCAGGGAGCGAGCCGCCGCCGGAGGCGCGCTGCGCGGCTGTCATGCGAAAGAAAAACAGGGAGAAGTCAGTGGAGCTCAGAAAGGCTATCCGTGTTTACCTTTAGCAGCGTTAGCTCCGGGGAGTCTTCCCAGCTAGCTCGCTGCACCGAGCAAAACACAAGACATTTTACACCATTAATTCCCACTAAGATGTTTCTTCGTCTCCTTTTAACAGCGCTTTTTAAAAAAACGCCTCCCTTTAGCTCCAGAAGTTCAACGTCAGCTCGTGCGTTTAGCTAGCTACATTTTTTCTCATCACTATTAAATCCACGCAGCCGCATTGGAGGGTCCGCGAGGCTCGGCTCCGCCCCCGCCCCCCCCGGGATGAAGATAAGGGATTCTCTATCAATGTGTTTCCCTCTGAGATCAAACTCAGGCCGTTTATTTCTCCTCCAGGGGGCGCACTCTTTACCCCATTAATGCCCAATAATATCTGTTTATTCACTGGATTGTTGATTGCTTGTTTGTAGAACGGGGTTGAAGTGAAGCCACCGGCCGCCATATTGGTACTCCCTAGTTAGACTTGTGGCAATGTAAACAATATGTTCTCATTTTTAGTGGGACTTAAGTCTTTTATAATAAAGATAAATGTATCACTTTGAAATCAGTAGATTACTGTAACTTATAATAATAATAAAAAAAATCAATTCAGTTTATTTCTTTAGCACCAATTCACAACACATGTCATCTGAAGGAACTTTCCAGTTCACCAGATCATCTATTCAAATTGATTCAAGGTTTTCCATCAAAGGAAAACCAGCTGATTGCCTCTACTGGAAGGCAATTTCTGACACTAAGCATGCTTGTAGCGACCTTAGAGAGGAAAA
>NW_015151036.1:78584-79934 GCF_000732505.1 Cyprinodon variegatus | reverse complement strand
TAGCAGCAAAAATATACAATCAGAATCAGAATTACTTTATTAATCCTTTGTGGAGAATAATTTCATAATTAGATGGAATGATGAAATAGGGGTCCCTATGTCCTCCAGCAGTCTAAGCTTATATGAGCATAACTATAGAGATAGCCCTAGATATGTGTAGAAAGTAGACGGGGTGTCTGCCTCATTTTGCAGTCAATTAAGTCTCTAAATCATGTAATGTAAGGTATTATACAAATCCATCACAATAAAATCTATGTGTTAATTTAGCATAATAATATTGAAGTGCCAAAAGGGTTAAATTGATGATGTAATGATTTAATATACATGTACTGATTGTTATTGTCGGTTATATATCATTTCAAACTTTTACATCAAGACTGAATTACAGTATGTCTGTTAATGCTATTGTATTTTCTTTGCAGATTTTGCATGCATGATGCCATATACTTTTATGCTGTGTCTGTGCATTAGCCTTTTAAAATGTTTGAGTTGTTTTTTTCCATCAATATAACACGCAGTATACTTTTTCAAATGCGAAATACAACAAAGACTACAAAAACAACAGCATCATCCACTTATTAAAGAATTACTACATTGACATAATTACACTGTGAATTACTTTCTGTGTACTCTACTTTCTATCTTCTAACGTTAGACACAATTTCAGTGGGTAATTTAGTCAAGGTCTTCCAGTCAGTTTGAAATAGACTGATGTTATGCTACATACTATACTATAGGATACGTCTGTGTATGTATGGATTTTCTTGGTTAGTTCATCCGCTGACTGGGAAATTACCTGTGAAACGTCTTCCTGCAGCCAGAAAACAGCTTGTAGTTGCAGCCAAAGGCCTTATATGTAGGCATCTCTGTGTGGGGAGTACCAGAATGGCTCCACTTTTTTCAGGCAATCAGTATTCCGGTGAATAAATAGAGATCAGTGGTCTGGGCCAGTATTCTGTCAGACCAGCATACCTTTAGTCAATATCAATGCGCAAAAGGTCAGATTTGCATTTATCCCTTTAGTTTTGTATGAAAAAATGGACTTTAAACTACCTGAACAGGCGTGTGTCCCTTTAGTCATGTACAAAATAAACAATTTAAGGTAAGATTGCTTAAAAAAACACCAAAGAGTAAGCAATTAAATTGTTTTTTGTTCATGACTAAATGGATACATGCCCTTTGAAGTAGTTTAAAGTTTATTTTTCGTATAAAAATAAAGGGATAAACTAGGGATGCACGATATAATCTGCTCCCTATCGGTATCGGCCTTAAAACTGAATATCGGACATCGTCCACCACACCGCTATTTAACCCGATATTTGATCAGCTTCTGAGTTTCTAAAGTCTAAA
>NW_015151036.1:70352-77992 GCF_000732505.1 Cyprinodon variegatus | reverse complement strand
ATATCGGATATCGGCCAAAATCCCAATATCGTGCATCCCTAGGATAAACTGGTATTGATTATAGGTATGTTGGTCTGACCAGGTATGCTCAACTGACATCACCACCTCTAATTTGTTAAAAATAAATAAATAAATTCTCTTCAAAGAACCAAATTCATCAAAATCATCTGAACCCACAGGCTCTAAATATCGTTCCCCCCAAGATTATCTTATTTTTCTCCAATTCTCCATCCAGTCCTTGTACCACATCATGCGGTTTGTTTATATAGTGCAGGGTGGAATAATGTAAACAAAATCTGACTATAATTTGTGAGAAATTAAAGAGAAATTCAGCTGTTAAAAGCAGCCCAAAACAAAAAAACAAAACATGAAAGACCATCAGATTATTGTCACCTTGAATACTTTCTGTTGCTGTTCAATAAAAAGGTCCATAACCAGAGCTCAGGTCCACAGTTCAGCTGTTGATCTTCGCAGCTCTTCCCTTTCATATAATGATTACCCAACTCTGAAACCAGCTTAACTTGTTTGCTTCTTCCAGCAGTTGGTGCTCGCAGCATAACACACAAATACGTTTGTTAATGAATAAAATCAATAAGAGTGTTTATGTTTTTCTTTATATTTTCTTTTCTGTCTCCTTCCAGTCCTGACTTGATGTTAAGCCGTCTGGCCAACGTCCTCCAGGAGCTTTCTGGAGAGGAGGGTGCAGATGGAAACCAAGAGGTGATCCAAAAGAACACAGCAATTCAGAAAATGGGTCAATAAATAAAAACAAATAAATAAATAAAAACTTCCATTTGATCATTTGAATATGATTTAATATGGAGTCAAATATTCATACTTCATACAGCATGTTGATCTAAAAACTACAGCTCTGCTCATCCAGTCGATTATTACACCCATACAGTTCATTCCTAATGTATTTATAACACTTCTTTTTTTTCCCTAAACAACAAATGCAATTATATTTTATTGAGATTTTACGTAAAAGTCAACAACAAACAATTTGTTGCACTACCTTTCTTATTTTTTATCTGCTAAATGCAGTTTTTTTAAAAGTTATATTTTTCAGACGTTGCTTTTTGATGTATACAGTCCTTTAAAGTGGCCCAATTTTGCACGTAGATCCCCTTTTACTCAAATACTCCTTAATAAAATCAAAAGGAATGTGAGGGACCAAACTTAAATAAGGACAAAAGGTGTTCAAAATTTGAAAAAGTGCTTTCATTTAATTGTGTAAAAATGGTTAACAAAGACTCAAAAGCAACACAAAATAAGTTAAATACAGAATCTGGGCCCAACTTAACTGAGGTTAACCGAGGATCCAACTCAAACAAAAAACTGACCTCCAAACAAAGAACTAAAGGCTGCGTAAAAAGGGATGGAGTAACCCAAGTCTACCACATGAGGGAGGCACAACATAACAAAAGAACCAATAAATACAAAATGAACCATTCTATGAAACAAATAAAGCAAAACTAACTTTTACTTAACAGAAACAATAAGTGAGTATTTAAGTGACAAACTAATTGAAAACAACTTGAAACAAGTCTCCCCCGTCAGTCTTTCAAAAAGCAAATGGTACGCTCCAGGTTTCCTCCTACAGCTGGGTTGCATCAGCAGCACCTCAAACAAAAGAACAAGTGGAAATAAACCATTCAGACAGACATTAATTAAAGTGTGCACCCATTAGAAAATACCTGTCTAAAATAAATAACCAACTTAAACAAAAATTGTAATATAATATGAAGCAAGAAAAGAAAATACTAACACGATGTGGTGATGGGAGGATCATCCACCACAGGAAGCACTAGAAAGGCTCATAGTCTCTAGCTTGTCTTCTTCTTGTCTTCAAGGCCTCCTTCCTGTGTGATTTGGGAGTTTCCCTGTCACCAACCACCTGACTTCTATATACCTGGGATTCATTGACTTTTATAAGTCTTGTTGGCATTCTGAATATTAAATCTAAAACTTGGAGGGTAGTGTGAGCGCTCCATGTTTTAATGGATGCTTATCTGGGAGTTTTGGCTCTGAAATCCTTATTTCTTTTTGGCTTCATGACAAACATGAATTGGTGATACATGCTGCTGGCGGTATCATGATGTGGGCACTCTCAAACAGACAATATACTATGGATTTTTTTTCATATCTTAGAAACATTTAAATTCATCATCTTTCTTTTTGTAAGTATAGAAAATTGTAGAGAAAAAAAATCTTTTTAAATGTAATTTTATTTAAAAAATGGAAAATAAATTTTGGCTGTGAACAGGGCATGCTGGTTCCTCAGCTCCCTGCCGGAGAGGGTCCGACTCCGGGGGATGCTGAGGTTCCTGAGGACGCCATGGAGAGGCTGGCCCACCTGGAGCAGCTGGTGGTCCAGCTGAAGGAGCTCATTCGAGACAAAGACACGCAGCTGCTGCAGAAAGAGACTGAGCTGACCAACAAAGATGCTCAGCTTAAGGTGAATAAAATGTTTATATTTTTACCTCCATCTTGTTAAGACTTGGAATTAATGTTTTCCTTGGCGTTTGCAGAATGAGAAGGAAGAAGCTGAAGCTCGCTTCACCAAACTCAAACTCCAGGCTAAAGCCAAGATGGCGTCGCTCAACAAACAGATAAATGAGCTGAAAGGAGAAGCAGGATCAGCGGTCAGTCAGATATTTACGATCCTTTCACTCAAACTTTTAGATTTGTTCCTCTGGTTGTTTTAGCTGCATCTCTTCTTAGCTCCGTTTTGTCTCCAGCAGAGTGCGGACAGCTCGTTTACTGCTGCTGGTGCTGCGGTCGAGCAGGAGCTTCAGGACCTCAGAGCCAAGCTGAGTGAGGAGGAGGCCAACAGCCGGGAGCTGAAGGAGCGACTCGTGGCGTCTGAACAGCTGCTCCAAGAGAAGGAGGCAGCCCACGCCGAGCAGGTGACGATCCTTTAATTACTAGAACGAGCTCGGCTTTCCAGGTGTAACAAGGTTCTAATTAGTTAGATTTGGATTGATCTTTCTGTTGAAAGCTGCGGGTGCTGCAGGCGGTCGTCGCTGAGAAGGACGTCCGTTTCCAGGAGCAGATTCAGAGACATGAAGAGGAGCTGCTGAAGGTCAGCGCTCAGTCGCAGGACGGCGCTGAGCTGCAGCAGGTACAGCTTCCAGCTTCGGCACAGTTCACATGAGCCTTATTTAAAAAAAAAAAAAAAAAAAACACTTTCCTCTGACAAACCTGTTCAGCATGGGCAAAGTTTTACCAGCGTAACGCCGTGAAGGCTGGTTATCCTCCTGCAGCAGTGTGTTGCAGTGAGCTTGTCTCAGATATTTTTGATTTATGCCCAATGTTGAAGCGTGGTTATTCCACGCCCCAATGCAAGAGGGACAATCAGGAACTAGCTGTGGGTCTAGATACGGCCGAGGCGGTGAGGAAGTGGGGGCAAGTTTGTGCGAAACGGAGGGTGAAAAAGAGCGCGGATCCAGGTGGAAAAAGGCTCCCAGCGTTCTCACTCACCTCGCTCTTCTAGCTGATCCATCTTCATGAGTCGTTTTCCATAATGGCGGTCAAACAAACAAAACAAGCCGGTAAGGTACCAAACATTTTTTTTTCAGCATGACCATTGGAGGGCTGCATGACCACACACTTCAAATAATTGGATATGAAAGATGCTACAAATGATTCTCTCATTAAGAATACATTTTATATGAATTTATATCTGTTTACTGCACCAACATACAACTATTTTCTGCATATAAATATATTTTAATATGTCCTTCAGCAAAAGACAAACCGTTTGCTTTAAAAAAAAGTGCAAAAAGGAATTGAACTCCTTCATATCGAAGAACAAAAAGTTTGCTTAAAACACTGATTGCAAATAGATTTTGGGTATAAAATAAATGCATTTTAACGTCCTTCATAAGCAATAAAGACAAAATGTTTGCTTAAGAAGGTGCAAAAGGAATTTTAACTCATTCATAACAAATAATAAAAATGTTAAAAAAAATGATTGCAATATCTCACATTCAATAATAGAAATCAGACCACAGAGGCCCAACATTAACTGAAGCTAATGAGAGAGCTGTGGTTTGGCCTGCTGGCTCACAGTGGATTGGACGTCAATGTCAATTTTTGGTCCCAATGCGCATCAAAGTGTTTCATCTGTGATTCTGTTTCTCTCTTTGGATTTTATGTGCTTCATGGTGGGAAAAACTGCTCTCGCAAATGTAAGTTCTCCCAAACATACTGGCCATTGAAAGGGGAAAATCTCTGAGATGTGGAAAACCTGCTTTAGGAAGAATTCTCCAAAATGAGATTCCCTCACGTTGCGCTTTGATTAAAAGTGCAACGTGTCTGCCTGCAGCTCGCAGTGTTCGAGCTGCAGCTGTGATGGTTGCCCGCTGACCACAGCAGAAAGGGGGTCTGTGAATAACAGGCAATTTTTTGGATACTGTGCGCCCTCTATGGGTCAAAAGTATAACTACAGTTTTTATTTTATTTTTTTATTAAATAATTTAATTATTATTGATCTATTATATAGTTGCCCATCCCTGCTTTAGAATATGCTGGTGAACATTCTCAGTCTTCTAGGTCATAGTCATTCCAACAAATTTAAAAAAGTTTAAAAACAAACCACTGGACTTTGTTTTATAGTTTGAAGCTTTGAAGCAGGAAGATTCCTCAATTCAAATGTCTGGAGTAGCGATGAGTTTCAAGCTTTAAAGTGGCACAAAAAAAAGGTCTGATTATGTCTTAGAAAAAATGCAAAGTGGACTGAAATAAACAGGCCCACCCCTTAGTAATGGGGAGGTTTTAAAACCTTTTAAACGTCTTAGAACACTCTGTGGGATTATTTTCTGTCACACAAGCAGAGTGAGGGTAAAACTTTCCATGGCAGAGCATCCTGGCCTGCAGCCCAAAACCTGGATTCTCTGGTAGAAACTCGAAGTGAGAAAACATCAAGTTCTCTGAACGTTGCTGGTTATTTGGTCCTTTTCCTGGAATTTATGTCCTCTGCTCTCTTTTCTATATAATACATTTTTATTCCAGAAGATCCTGGTCCTTTGTCTATTTGTTTTTCTGGGAAACATTGGTCTGCTCTTTGGTTTTCCTCCTTAAAATGTAAAACAGCAGCAGTCTAATTCCTGTACAACAAAACAAATTTTAAATTTCCTTTGAGGCCCTCATATCCCCTTCAAGACTCATGAGCTGCTGCTGGATCTACAAACCAAATATTTGCAATTTAAAACCCGTCAAACCTCACCAATTTGATTCATCTGCTTGAGATTTTAGCAGCTTTTCAGCTGGAATAAATGTGGAGGTTTTATAATTTATCCCAACCTACAAAATATGCAAGAGTAAAAAAATTAAAAGATTTTAAGAGATGTCATATTTTTTTAAATACCTTTTAGCTCTGAGTTAATGGCAACTAAAGCAAAGCTGTTGGATGTCTTTCCATTTTCATATTTTTATATCGTTTCTGTTAGACCGTTAAATTATTCTGCAAACTGTTTTCTTAGTTCTTTTGTTTCTGATCACCTGTGTTGAGTTTTAAAAACATAAAGCTTGTATTTCTGCCTGCTCCAGGCGCTGCAGGCAGCTCAGCAGCGATGCACTGAGCTGGAGGAGGCTTTAAACTCTCGCTCACAAGAGCTGGAAATGCTGCAGCAGGAAGTGAGCAGCGCTGATCAACAAAAGCAGGTAGAGATCCTGGATCGACTCTTTAGGATAAAATATATCTGGACGTTTTATTGTGTACAAATCGTGTGCTATTTGTCCTTCTTCCAGATCCTGACGGCTCAGTTCCGGCAGATGGAGCAGGAGCTGACTGAGGCTGTGAGGTTGAGGCAGGAGTGGGCTGAGCAGGCCAGCCGGGGGGAAGCAGAGCTCGCCGCCCTCAGAGCCAGCCTGGAGGCTCTGGAGAAGGAGAGGATGGAGGCAGGGAGGCAGGAGAGCGAGCTGACCACTCTGAGAGAGGCAGCGCTCCTCAGTCAGCAGGACTTGGAGAAAGAGAGGATGGAGGTGTCCAGGTTGGAGGCAGAGCTGGCTCAGATGAAAGAAGCCGAGCTTGCAGCCGCCCAAGCGCACAGCGAGGCTTCGGGGAGAGACGAGGCGGAAATCGCACGGCTTCAAAGCGAAATCGCGTCACTTAGAGAAGCAGATTCTGCAAATAGCCAGGCCAGGGAGGAAACCTTAGAGCAAGAGAGGTCAGAGGTCAATAACCTGAAGAAAGAGCTGGAAGGCATGCAGAAGAAACAGGAGACTCTGGATGAAATCTGGAGACGTCTTTGTTCACTTTCTCCTGAAACGATGCCGGAGGATATCCCAGACCCTGCTGAGCCCTCTCTGATCCTGGACGCCGTGCGATCCGTAGAGACGCGCCTGACGACGCTGATGGAGGAAAGCAGGGAAAGGAGCGAGCAGTGTTCCCAGCTCACCCAAAGCATGGAGGCCCTGCAGGGTGAGAAGCTTTCCTCTGAAAATCTGAACACCTGAAGTTTTACCTAAAGATGAAAGTATTGATCAATTTAAACGTCTCATTTCCAGAACAACTTCACATAAAAACAGCAGAACAAGAGGAGGCCAGGGTCAGGATACAGCAGCTGGAGCAGCACATGGAAGAAGTCAGTATTTAATCACGATCTTTCTTTCTTTCTTGCTTTCAACGCTTTCACTCTTCTTTTTTTTTTTCATGCTTTCACTCTTTCACTCTTTTTTTCACGCATTCACTCTACCTTTCACACTTTGACTCTTTCACACTTTGACTCTTTCACACTTTGACTCTTTCACACTTTGACTCTTTCACACTTTTACTTTTTCTTCATACTTTTACACTTTTATACTTTTACTCTTTGTTTCACACTTTCGCTCTTTCTTTCACGCTTTCACTCTACCTTTCACACTTTGACTCTTTCACACTTTGACTCTTTCACCCTTTTACTTTTTCTTCATACTTTTACTCTTTTACACTTTTACTCTTTGTTTCACACTTTCGCTCTTTCTTTTACACTTTATTTCTTTCACTCTTTCTCACTTTAACTCTTTCACTCTCTCTCACTTTCACTCTTTTTTTATTTCACTCTTTCACACTTTCACTCTTCCTTTGACACTTTCACTCTTTATTTCTCACTATTACTCTTTCTTTCTCACTTTCACTCCTTCACACTTTCACCCTTTCACTTGTTCTTTCGCACTTTCACTACCTTTCACGCTTTCACTCTCTCTCACTTTCACTTTTTCAAACTTTCACTCTTTCACATTTTCACTCTTTATTTCTCTCTCACTTTCACTCTTTCAAACTTTCACTCTTTCAAACTTTCACTCTTTCACACTTTCACTCTTTCACACTTTCACTCTTTATTTCTCTCTCACTTTCACTCTTTCAAACTTTCACTCTTTCACACTTTCACTCTTTCAAACTTTCACTCTTCCTTTCACGCTTTCACACTTTCTCACTTTCACTCTTTCACACTTTCACTCTTTATTTCTCTCTCACTTTCACTCTTTCACACTTTCACTCTTTCAAACTTTCACTCTTTCAAACTTTCACTCTTTCACACTTTCACTCTTTCAAACTTTCACTCTTTCAAACTTTCACTCTTTCACACTTTCACTCTTTCAAACTTTCACTCTTTCAAACTTTCACTCTTCCTTACTTTCACTCTTTCAAACTT
>NW_015151036.1:68701-70073 GCF_000732505.1 Cyprinodon variegatus | reverse complement strand
CCTTTATTTCTTAGCCACTGGATGCCGATTAGAAAAGTTAAGGAAAAGAGGCCTCTAGAACGTTGCGTTATAGTGTCTGATCATACTCTGCAAAGGAGGTCAAAGGGCGCATGGGTTCTTTTTAGGGCTGAAACAATTGATTGGATTAATCGATTATTGAAACAATCGTCAACTAATTCAATAATGGATTAATCGTTAATTGGAATATAAGGACTGTAAAACATGCCTCTAGCTGAGGAGCGACCCAATTAGAGCAGTAATTATATCAAATTTGTAAAAAACTATATAAACATTTTGCATTAAAATGGGGAAACAAAAAATGTCTGTCAATCTGCTCTCTCCAGAACTCCTTAAGTGGAAAAGTTTTAGTTTTACCTGGTTTAATCTTTTAAGGAACCTTTGGCTATCTGATTATTAATCCATCAATTGGGAAAATAATCGACAGATTAATCGATTTGCAAAATAACTGTTAGTTGCGGCCCTAGTTCTGTCCTCTTGCTTTAGGGTCACAGCTTTAGTCTGGTCGGGTGATCGGCAGCTGTCTAATACGGGACGGAGTCTGTCTGCCTTCACGGCGCAGACGATGCTCCGGCTCAGAGGGAGGAAACATATTTAATCCCTTCTTCTCTCTGAGCCGACCTTCACCTTAACCCACAGACACATGAGTCACTGTGGGGATGGATTTAAACAGGAGAAAATGTCAAACATAATCCTCATCATGCATTGTATTTATTTACATTTTATTCTAATGCCTTCTTCTACATCTTGGCTAATAATAAACAGCCTTATGTCGATTTCTTAATTAAGTTAACATTTTTTTTTAAATCTTATTCTGCATTGGTTAATTTTTATCGTGAAAATTTACATCCTGTTTTTCTTTTTTTATCAGATGTCAAACACAAATCTGACTCAAACTTCAGTGGATTCATCTGAAGCTGAAAAAAGTAAGTTTGTTTATTATTTATAATTATCTAACAGACAGATAAAGAATTTGAGCAAAAATAGAACCGTTTTTTTTTTTTTTATTGATGAATCGTTTCTACTTTAATTGGTCTAAAATAAAAAAAAATCCTTTATTTGTTGTGTCATTTGTTTATTTTAACCTTTTTACACCACCATACGATTTGATTCGATTGATCGGTTAATTTTTTTTTTTTTCTTTTACACCTTACAGGCTAAACAAAGTTTCAAGTTTAAAATAAATCAATGAAAGCTGGCATTTTTTTTTAGTAGAAGTAGAAAAGTTGCATCAAAAAATACTGCAGAAAATCAGTGCAATGAGTGCAATGCAATACCTCGGCTCCAGGCGTCCCCCCCCTCCACAGACGCTCCGCTGCACCTCTCCCAAATTGTAGCTGACCGCAGACAGGAG
>NW_015151036.1:57553-67810 GCF_000732505.1 Cyprinodon variegatus | reverse complement strand
ATATCAAAAAAGTACTCCAGAGTGTTGTTCAGCATGGGGGTGAGTAGAAAATGAAGGCTAATCATGTTTTGGGTGTACTATTCCTTTAAAAACTCATTATCGTCATGAAAAAAAAGTGAGTCGATGAAATGATTTCATCATCCTCATCATAAAAGAAAACAAAACTGGATGAGGAGGAACTTATTAACTTTCTAATTTTGGCTCCGTGCATTTAAAGCAATTTGAGACAATTAACATAATTTATTCTGTTGTTCGATTCAGATTAAAAGCCTCCCTCCCTCTACTCTAATGTTCATGTTTTTTGTTTTGTCTCTAACTTCTGCAGCACACATATTGGCGCTGGAGCAGCAGCTTGCAGAAAAAGAGAGCGAGCTGGCTGCCCTGCGTGGAGAAGCAGAGGATGAGGAAGCGACAGCAGCTCCTGCTGAAGACGCACCAGATGAAGAAAGCACCTTAGTTGCAGAGGACACCTCTGTCCTTTCCATTCCTGCTGATAACGAGAGCAGCCCAGAGCTCATCGGACCCCAGTCTGAGTCTCCTGAAGAATCAAAAGGAACCTCCTCAGATGAGATGGTCACCAGCACTGATTCAGAGGTTGCCCACAGCAGCTGGACTCTCCTGGAGGCCATGAACCAAGACGGAGCTCAGGAGTGGCCCTCCGTGTCTCAGGACGTCAGTCAGTCCTGGGTGGCAACCAGCATGGAGCAGGAAGCCTCCACAGTCCGAACAGAGTCGTCCTCCGTTGTCATCAGAGAGACGGTCCAAGTTCACCTGACCCAGCAGGGTTCCTCCTCTGCCGATTCAAACATGTCTGTCTTTGCTCAAGCTTTGGCTGAGGAGCTGCAGAAAAGGTACAGCGAACTCCTGGCAGAGCTGCAGAGGCTTAGAGAGACAGCCGAGGCGTCGCAGGAGAGAATCCAGAGCCTGGAAGAGGAAGCTCGGTCCCTCACTGAGGCTAAAGAAGAGGCAGAGGCTGAAGCTCTGCGGTTATCCAAAGAGCTCCAGTCAAACCTGAAAAATGGCAGCATAGTGGAGAAACAGAGAGTCGACATCAAACTCCTAGAAGAGGAGTTGGAGATTTTAAGCAAGGAAAAAAGAAGCGGGGAGCAGAAGATTGAGGCTTTACAGGAAGACCTGGAAACAACGAAGCGGGTTCTGTGTGAGCAGGAAGGTGAGGCGCGCATGCTGAGCGCTCAGCTGGAGGACAGAGAGCTCCTTTCCTCTGAGCTACAGAGGAGGCTTCAGGAAATGGAGAACAGCTTGTTGGAACAAACTCAGACCTCAGATCTGCACAGCGAGTCGTTATTAAAGAAGGACTCGGAGATTCAAGAGCTACAGCTTCTGTTCACCCAGAAAGAAAAGGAGCTGCTGGAGCTTAATGACAGCATGTCCACAAAACTGCTCGGAGCAGAGGAAGAGATGTTTAAGATGAAAGGGGAAGTGAGTAAACTAAAGGAGCATATAGAGGAGCTGGAGAAGGTCAGAGATGACAAAAATCAGGCATCAGGCGAGGAAGAAGAGCTGGCTGGCTTAAGGAAAGAGAAGGAAGAGGTGGAAACGCAGCTGGCAAACACAAAGAAGAAGCTGCAGGCAGCACTGGTGCAACGCAAGGAGCTGATGAAGAAAGTCAGCGAGTTTGAGAAGGAGGCAAAAAGGTGGAAAGAAAAGGATGAATCGGAGACAGAAGAAGCTCCTGAAAGTCTCCCTCAAAGACCAGAGATCCAGAACTTGGAGGCAAAGATCATGAAGCTAGAAGAAGATTTAAGATCTAAAGATCAGGAAGTGGAGAGTCTGGAGCAGAGACTTAGCCACCAGGATCAAGTCCTGGCTGAGACTCTGAACAGAAAGCTGAGTGAAGAAGGTGGAACGGCTCCACAGCCTCCAGAAAATGCAGCCTTACAGTCTCAGGTCACCTCTCTGGAAGCTGAGTGTGAAACACTCCAGAAGAAGGTTCAGGAAGCCCAAGAGTCCCGCAAAGAAACCATCCGCAAAGCCAAGGAGAAAGACCGGCACCACCGCGAACAGATGAAGCAACAGAAGGAGGACTTCAACGAGCTGATGGAGCGCTTCGAGGCGCAGAGCGGAGAGCGGGAAGGTCTCCTGGACAAGCTGAGAGAACTGGAGGAAAAGGTGAGCTCAGGAGGAGATCCACGTCCCGAAGCGGCTCCGACTCCCGCTACAAACGACTGGGTCCAGGAGGACTGGGTGGACTTTGTTGCAACGGAGACGGATTCATTTAAACCACAAGCAGGCGATCCGGATCAGCCCCCGTCAGAGCCGTCTCCTGCTGTATCTGAGCAGCTGGAGGAGTCGCTCCAAGCTCTCAAAGCCGAGATCCAAAACGTTCGGCACGCAAACTCCGAGTTGGAGAAACAGCTTCAGGAAGCTCATAGCGTTTTGTCACTGAGGGAGTCTGAGATACAGGAACTGGGTAAAGAGCTGGAAGCACTGAAGGAGAAGGAAAACCAGATCCACGCCCTCTCCGAGGAGATGAGTGAACTTCAAGAAAAGTATCGCCAAGCTGAGGCCTACATAGAAACCCTAAAGGCGGAGATGGAAGCTGCATCCAAAGCCGCTGCAGAATCATCCATGAAAACTCTTCAGGCGGAAGTGGAAGAGTTCAAGCAGTTCCTGGACAACAAGAACCAGGAGATAACCGAGCTCAGCGTGCAGCTCAGCGAGCAGAACTCCCTTATTCGCTCAATGCAGGACGCTGTATCTGAGAAAGACCTGTCCATTAGTTCCTTACAGGAGGAGCTGAAGGCAGAGAAAGAGAAAACACTGAAGCTGGAAGCGGAGCTTCCACAGAAACAGGAAGACCACGGCGAGGCGAAGCTCAAGGAGCTTCAGCGAAAGCTGCAGGCTGCTCTGGTGTCTCGCAAAGAAGCTCTCAAAGAAAACAAGACGCTGAAGGAGCAGCTCGCTTCAGCCGAGAAGATGGCAGCTGAGCTGCAGCAGAAGATGGACTCAACAGAAGAAGAGCTGGAGAATCTAAGAAGCGAGAGAGCAAGACTGATTGAGGAGGTGGACCGGACGTTAGTGGAGAACCAAAGTCTGGGGTCGTCATGTGAGAGCCTGAAGCTGGCGATGGACGGCTTAATCAGCGAGAAGGACGCCTGTAAGAAGGAAGGGGAGCTGGCGAAGGAGGAGGCAGCTAGGAGGTGTAGGGAGTGGGAGGACAAAGTCCAAGGAATGAAGGAGGAGTACGAGACTCTGCTTAAGTCGTACGAGAACGTGAGCGACGAAGCGGAGCGAGTGAGGAGGGTCCTGGAAGCCGCCAGGCAGGAGAGACAGGAGCTGGCAGCCAAGGTGAGAGCTCAGGAAGCCGCCAAGCAGGAGTCTGAGAAACAAGTGGAGGAAGCGCAGAAAGAGCTGGACTCTGTGAAGGACAAGATGAGAAAGTTCGTAAAGACGAAGCAGCAAAAGATACTGGAGTTGGAAGAGGAGAACGAGAGACTCCGGGAGATGCAAGAAAGGGCCGCTTCGAAACAAGAAGACGGCAGCTTCAGAGCTGAAACGGAGCGCTTTCAGGAGGAGAACGGAGCTCTGCGGGCTGAACTGGAAGCTGCCACGGCAGAAAGGGACGCTTTGAGGCGGCAGATCGAGGAGCTGAAGGAACAACTCTCTGACATGGAGGAGAAACACAAAGAAGTCGACCCGCTGCCCTCTGCGGCTGTCGTAGAGGAGGTCGTTACGGAGCTGACATCGGACGCTGTCACGACTGCAGCAGAGCCTCCAGGCGATCGCACGGATGTGGAAGAAAAGGAGGCAGAAGAAATGCCTGAGAAAGCTCAGAGTTTATTGGAGGATAAAATGAGGGAGATTGAGAGTCTGAATGCAGAGAGGGAACTTTGGCGAAAACGGGAAGCTGAGCTGCAAACCGAACTGGCCTCTCTGGAGAGAGAGCTGAAGGAGAGCAAAGCTGACGAGACGCTTCTGGCTTCCTTAGAAAAGGACCTTCAAGAGAGCAAGGAGAGAGAGAAACATCTGACTGAGGAAGCTTCGAAGAGGGAAGCCCAGTTCAAAGAACTCCTTGGAAGTCTGGAAGCTGAAAAAGACAACCTGGAGGAGCGTCTGATGAACCAGCTTGCCCAGCTCAACGGGAGCATCGCCACGTACCAGCAGGAAGCAGCGGACCACCGGGAACGCCTCGCCGAGATGCAGCAGGAGGCAGAGAGGCTGCTGGGGGAGCGGTCTGAGCTGGAGGCAGAGGTTCGGCGGGAGAGAGACCGAGCCGCCAGGCTGGAGGAGGACATGAGGCAGGCCAGGCGAGAGAGAGCCGAAGCAGAGGCCGAGTCCGGCAAGCAGAGGGAGCTGGAGCAGCAGCTGAGGTCCGCCCAGAGGGTCAAAGAGGGCAGCCAGAGCCGAGCCAAGCAGCTGGAGCAGCTGCTGAGGGAGAAGCAGCTGGAGGTGCGGCAGCTGCAGAGGGACTCCATCCAGTACCAGGAGACCATCAGCCAGCTTGGAAGAGAAGCTAAAGCCCTGCAGCTCAGCCAGGAGGAGCTCCAAGGCAAGCTGGAGCAGTCAAAGCAGCAGAGCTCCAGAACTCTAGAAGATCTGAGAAGGACTGAAGCAGAGCTGGAGAGCTTCAAATCCCAACTAGCTGAGGCGCAGAAAGAGGCGAGCGAGGCGGCCGCCGCAAGAACAGCCATGGAAGAAAGCATCCAGCAGCGGGAGGCCGCGCTGAAGGCCGAGGCGGAGCAAACTCTGGACTCTGTGAGATTCAGACTGGGAGCTGAGCTGAAGGAGATGGAGCTCAGATTGGATGAGGCCTACACAGAGCGGGAGAAGGAGGAGGAAGCCACGCTGCAAGCCAGAGAGGCGGCCGAGGCTGCAGAGAGGCGAGCTCAGGAGAGCCAAGCTCGTCTGGACGAGTCCCTGGCCCGGTTAGCCGCCTTCTCCCGCAGCATGTCCTCCCTGCAGGACGACAGGGACCGAGTTCTGGATGAAACCCGGCAGTGGGAGACCCGCTTTAACAGCGCTCTGCAGGGGAAGGAGGCCGAGGTCCGCCAGGCCGAAACGCGGGCCAAGGAACTGGCCGACCAGCTTCAGAAAGAGACAGCGCTGAAAGAGGAGCTGGGACAAACAGTAAAAAGGTAAAAAGGCTTTCTTTAGATTTGTCTTCCTAGAACTCCAGACACAAATTAAAAATATTTCTCATCCTTAGATTACAGAAAGCAGAACAGGATTGCCAGCAGAGATTGGAAGAAGAAGAAAAGAAGGTGATAGAACATCAAAGTATCGTGGAGCAGGAAAGAGCTAAACTCCAGCAAACCACTTCAGAGCTGGCTTCTGCTCAGAGCGAAGCCAGCAGCCTCAAAAACGAGCTGGAGAGTCTGGGTCAGAGAGCCCGGGCTCTGGAGGAGGCCGTCGGGAAACTGACAGGAGAAGTGGACCGAGCCAGAGCCGAGCTGAGGGAACGGGAGGCCGAAGAGAGGCGCCTGTGTCTGAACGTGGAGCAGCTGGAGACGGACCTGCGTTCCTCCAAGGTTCTGACTGAGAGCTTACAGTCAGAGTTACAGGAGAAGGAAAGGAGAGAAGTGGAGCTGCTGGGGGAAAAGGAGCAAGCCGTCACTCAGGTTTATATCATATTAAATCCGCCCATCGAAGCCTTAACTGCACGTCCCCTTTTTAAATCCTGTTTCTGTGTGTAATTTACCCCCAAGGCAGCAGAGGAGGCCCGGAAAGAGGCTGACGGCAGGGCACGAGATGCTGAGACGGAGCTGCAGCAGAGAAGAGGAGAAGTGAGAGATCTGGAAGAGAAAGTACGGAAAGCAGAGGAGGAGAGCAGCACCTGGAAGGCCAAACTGGACTCCTTCACCAAGGCCATGGGCTCCTTGCAGGACGACAGAGACCGGGTGCTCAACATGTACAAACAGCTGGAGGAGAAACACCTACAGGTAGATCTAATTCACCGAAACAAAGGAGTTCTTAATAGGACTGAATACTGGAAAAATTCAAAATCTAGATAAGTCATTTTTTCTTAAAATAACTGCATTTGTTCTTGGATTGAGGAGGTAAAAGAAACATGTCAATGAAACAAGACAATTTACATTTAAAATAAGAAAACACAATTCAATTGTCTTATTTCAAGTGCATGTTATCTAATTATTTTATCATAAGAGTAAAAATACTCATTCCATTGGCAAACTATCTCATTTACCTGCTCAAATTAAGGGTAAATACACTTAATTTAATACATTTTTACTTATTTCTAGATCGTGTTTCCAGTGAGCAACACTGCAAAAAATATAAATCTAAATAAGTCATTTTTTCTTAAAATAAGTGCATTTTTTTCTTATATTGAGGAGGTAAGTGAGACTCTTTGCCAATGGAAAAAGACAATTTACATTTAAAATAAGAAAAAAAACTTGTAGCACTATTTCCAGTACATATATCTAAATATCTTATTTGAAGAGTAAAAATACTTAACTATTTAACTTCTCAAATTAGGGGTAAATACACTTAATTTAAGGTTAATTTTACTTGTTTCTAGAGTGTTTTTGCAGTGAACAGGAGAATAGATGTACTCTTGCTTGATTCAGGCTTAAATAAGAATTTTAAATTTAGATTTTTCTTTGGATTTCTTGGAAATAAACAAAGATAAACTGATTAAGTCACCCTTAATTTAAGCAGGTAAATAAGATGATATGGGAATAGAGTATTTTTGCCCTTTAAATACAATAATTAGATTTAATGCATTTGAAACATGATATGGATGGTGTTTATTTTTCTTATTTTGAATGTAAATCATCTTATTTCACTGGAAAACTCTCCTACTTAGCTGCACAAGTATTTAAAAATGTTCTCCTAGTAAAGAGTTTGCAGTGCTCTTAAACATGGAGCTCATCACCAGAATTTAAAGATGTTTGATTGCTAAAACAAAAATGTTTATTTTTGGAGAAAAATACAATAAATCTATAAAATGTTTGGTTTTATCCATTTTCTAGCAGTGAACTGTTGGTAAACGTTGAAATCCGTGGCTGTTTATGGTCTGGAAATGGCAGCTATCCAGGGCAGCGTTAGAAAGGGGTTTGATTAGGTTTTCCTAATTATTTAGAAAGTTATTTTAATATAATTTATAATATAAATTAAGGAATCATTGATTTGTTGCTGTAAAGATCAGGAGAGTTACTTTATTTAAATGGATGTTATTTGCATTTGTGACATAATCCAACAGAGCTGTGCTTTTTTTGTTAAACATAATAAAAATTGTTGTTTTAAGTTTCCCAATTTGGGCTCATTTAGCAAAAAATAAAATAATTACCAAGGTTTTTTTTTCAGCCAAACTGATTAAATGGTGTCTTGAGAACAGAAAATGACAAAGTCAGGAAGAAACTTCCCTGCAGCGCTTGCTTTAGTCTCATATTTATTACCTGTGCTGTCTTTTAGGTGATGTTGGAGAAGGATGGTTTGATCCAGGAGGCTGCAGGAGAAAACAACAGCCTGAAGGAAGAGCTTCGCTCTCTGCTGGCCCAGAGAGACGACATGAACGCCGAACAGGCCAAGCTGTCCGCTCAGCTTCACGGCTACCGAGATGAACTCAACCAAGTTTTAAGCATGAAGGACTCGCAGCACAAACAACTCCTGGCAGCTCAGCGAGAGCAGATCGCGTCTTTGGAGAGGGAACGCGAAGAGCTGGAATCTCAGCTGAGGGTCATGAGCAAAGCAAGAGAGGGAGAGATTAGAAAAGTAGAGACTGAGACGGTTAGTCAGGCCTCTGACGTCGTAGCAGCCTCACAGGTGATGGATGCACCTGGAGCTGAAGTGGAGAAGCTGAGGGAACAGCTGCAGGCGGAGAGAGCCCGGGCCGAGGCTCTGGAGGAGCGACTCCTCACGGAGCAGCAAGAGCATGAGAGCGAAAGCAGAGAGCTAGCCGAACTGCGTTGGGAGGGAGGCGTGATGCGGACGGAGTCGGAGAGCGCTCAGGAGAGGGTGGCAGAGCTGGCCCGAGACCTGCTGATCGTGGAGCAGAGGCTGCTGGAGGAGACGGACACCACCAAGCAGCTGAGAGCCGAGAACCAGGCCTTCGCCAAGGCCATGGCCTCCCTGCAGGAGACCAGAGATGAGGCGGTGAACAAGGTCAGGGAGCTGAGCGCCAAGCTGGAGGAGATGAGCAAGGCGGGAGGCCCCGCGGCACGCAGTGGCCCTGCAGGCTCAAAGGGGGAGGTGTGGGGCCTGAAGAACGCCCTGCAAGCCCTGCAGAACGACAGGGACAGACTGGTGAGCGGATAACTGCTGTAGAGCTACTTCTGATCATGAGGAGCAGCGCAGCTAATGATGGCTTCCCTTCACTCTGTTTATGTGCAGCTGGAGCAGCTGAACGCGCAGGCGGCCGAGCTGCAGAGGCAGAAGTTAGAGCTGGCTCGGCTGGGAGCGGGAGAGCTGATTAAAGTCAGCCAGGAGCTGCTGGAGGAGAAGAAGAAGAGCGAGGACATGCTGGAGGCCATGACGCAGCTGGAGAACATGATGGAGATAAGAAAGCAAGAAGCAGAGTCCCTCAGGTTCCTCTTCTCCATGAGATCTTCCTTTGTTTAGCCAAGAGGTAAAGTTAGCATCTTCAGTCCGTTGACCTGTTGTGTGTTTAGGCTGGAGAGGATGGACTGGATGGCTCAGGCAGAGCAGCTGAAGCAGCAGACGCTCACCACGCTCTCAGAGAAAGACCTGCAGCTGCGGCAGCTCACCGCCATGCTGGAGGAAGCTCGAGTCCAGAAGCCCAAGCTCAAACGAGAGCAGCTGCAGAGACAAGTAGGCCTTCGTTCATCCACCGCTGTTCCACACAGCAGGAAGGAATATTTGATTTAATAAATGATGATGATGATTGTACGATTTTACGTCTGCAGGGCATAGAGGAAGGAGACAGTCCTCCTGGGGCTCCACAGGAGCGAAGCAATCTGTCCGTCAGCCATTCCTCTAAAGCCGAGGTCGTGGAGTTACAGCGAAGGTACTTTTGAAACGGCATTATCCAGGAAATAAAAAGCATTAAATAACAGAATAGATGCCAAAGTTTGTTTTCTGTGCATCAGATTAGAAGAAGAGACTCAGCAGCGGCTGGCAGTGGAGGAGCAGCTGATGGCGACGCAGGATCGCCTCAAACGGTACGAGCATCAGTCACAGCGATTACAAATATATATAGAGATAAAAAAATGATTATAAACCTGGAAATAATTTAATTTAAAATAGAAATAAGTAGAAATAGTTATTCAGTCTGACTAAAATGTTTTATAAACACATTAAATTATTAAAAAAGACATTAAATTACATTATATATCCACCAATAACTAATAAGAAAATATAAACCTTATCATTAATAATATAAAAATAAAATATTAAGTTATAATAATAACTAAAAAATAACTAATTTTCTAATAGTTGAACCCAAATTAGGACAATTTATCAATTAATAATAAATGTAATGTGATAAAATAATCAGCGTTCACTTAAACTTAATTTATAATAAACTTATTTTTGTTGTTTCTACTAGTGGAAGCTTTTAACAAAGTTCTATAAATTTAAATACCATTGAAAAAGAGGAGGAACGTAATGAAATAAACTTTACGATGCAGCTCATTGGTGAGCTGTCCTGTTTTTTAGAGGCCTGATGCTACCAAGCTGGTGACCCCTGATTTCAATCAGGCGTGAAGAAATATATTATAAAACAAATAAATGACATTTTGAGCATTTTATTTTTATACTAATACCAAAAAAAAGTGAAAAAAACTATCCACTCGACTTTTTTTTCGAAGTTTGAAGACGTTTCTCTTCCTTCCAGGAAGCTTTTTCAATTCAAAATGTCAGAAATAGCGTTTAGTTCCAGCTTTTATCCAGCAGCCCAACAAAGCCTGGTTTTAGTTTAGAAAACATGCAAATAGAAACGGATGAACGGGTCCCCCCCTTTGGAATGGGGGTCGTTTGGCTTCTTTGTTAGCCTGCAATGCCCCATACCTGTCTATGTCTCTGAAAGGGGGGTCGTTAGAGGGAATTGTTGGCCTGGCTGAACAGGTGAGGTCTTCTGCTCTCCTGTAAAGGGGTTGGGTCTGCGATGATAGCAGGAAGGGATTAACTATAGACTTATACTAATAGAAAACAAACAAAAAGAATGCAAAACATCTAACAGGAAGACAGTCATCAGCTACCTCTACTCTCTGCCTCGTGTTCATTTTCTTGTTTCAATTCATTTCAGTTTATTTCTATAGCGCCAATTCACAACATGTCATCTGAAGGCACTTTAAAGTTCACCAGATCATCCAGTCAGAT
>NW_015151036.1:52059-55318 GCF_000732505.1 Cyprinodon variegatus | reverse complement strand
ACTCCAGAGTGTTGTTCAGCATAGGGGTGAGTAGAAAATGAAGGCTAATCATGTTTTGGGTGTACTATTCCTTTAAGAACTGTAACAATAAAGATCCATATTCTCTCAACCTCCACTAACCTGGAGTTTTACCCTCAGACCCGCAGAGGTGGCCCCAGCTTGTTACGCATGCTCCGAGTCGCCTTCTGCTCCCGCCAGCGCACCCCTCTGCTGCTCAGCCTCTACCTGCTCACTGTGCACGTCCTACTGATCCTGTGCCTGGGCGGATACCTCTGAACAAACGCTTCAAATAAGAAGGGAGACGGTCATAAAGCATGGAAATGCCTCGGTATAATTCTTAATGCGAATAACTCAAAGAACGGTTTGAAGGATGTTGCACTTTACAGTAATTAATCATTTAGCCAAAGTATACACATATACAGCAGTTTGTTTCAGCTGTTCTGGTCGTTGCGTCATCATGGGAGATTTCAAGGGATTTTTTTTTTTTTTTTTTTGTGTCAAACAACAAAGCACCGACCTTCACCTATAGTTCTAGATCAGCCTCCTTTTTTAGGGTTAAAGCCGCCTTCCTACACATTAAAAGAGGCTGGATAAGTTAGATTGGGTGTCAAACGAAAAGAGACACGATCAAGTGTATTTTAGAAGTGTTTACATCATGTGCCTTTTTTAGATTCCAGCTTTGAATTCTTTAAAGTTCAAAGAAAAGTTCTGGAAAGCGACATGATTTAATTGGGATTTCATGGAATGGACCAAATACAAAACAGAACCTGGTTGAGAAGTGGAAGGAGAACGATACACAATTAAAAAAACAACCTGAGGATTTCACCCTTTAGCACTCAGCCCCACTGAGTCTTTACTTTGGCTGCTGGTTTTTTTTCTATCAGGTTTAAACATCCAGAGCTCAAAATGTACATTAGACCTACTTATTTAGGTCTGGACTTTGACTAGGCCGTTCTATCACATGGAAACAAAACCATCCTACTGTTTCTCTGCCTGTTTCTGTAGTTCTCCTCAGCCTAAAGCGTCTCATTCTTAAATTTTTTCCCTCCTTGCACTGTGTTTAGCTTCAGCTGTCTTCCTTATAACCTGCTTCCTTATGTTTAAGGGTATATCCTGTTAGCTTTTTAACTTTTTTACATACATATAGAAGCTCCTCCAGAGCTAACATCAAGATGTTTCACTAAACTCTCATCAGGTTAAGTTTGTGGCCATGTTAGGCCTTCACAGAACACTTAAAACTATAGCTAACATCGTTAGCTAGTTAGTTGGAACGTCGCTCACAAGTTCAACATATTTACTCATCAGATAACTTCTAATATAAACTGATTATATTTAGAGTTTACGGAGAAACAGGAGCTAAAAACCAAGTAATGCTGCACAGTTCGGATTTTTGTTAGCATAAAATTGCGCATCGTGTTTCTTCCACTTCACAACTGAATCCTGTTTAAGTTTTCTGCTGCAGTAATAATTTAAAATACTTCAAGGGGTCCAAACGCCTTTGTGGAGCAGCTTAAATGACGGTTAGAAACCATCTGTGAAAGAGGAATTTGCTCACTAAATATGCTAAACTAGCTACCCTAAGCTAGCTACAGTTACCAACCTTTGCTACGCTAGCTGTTTTGAAGAAGCTGGAATATTTTTTTTAGACCAGTAACTTTTCAGTTGAGCTCATGATGTGATTTTTATCTCCTGCTATCCTTGTTTTATGCTCAAAAAAGTGGAGCACGGTGCAATTTTTCTGGCTTTACACATTCCTGTATCGTATCTCCTTACATTCATTATGCAGTTTGGTTGTTTTCGGGTACAGATTAATCTTGTAATGTTTGTCTAAGAAATGCATTTCACTTAATGTCCATTATCATCTTGCTGTATTCTAATGGAGGAGGATCTTTTTTTATAAATCTGTCTCATTCCATGACCTTAGATTTTATGTAATTCCTTGTTGTGAAATATCGGTTAAATCGGCCTCCATATCTAACGTCCCTATCTAGAACACTGGGCTCTACTCGGCTACTACTCCGCTGTTACCCCCTTTAAAATCCACATTCTTTGATCTTATTCCTTCCTGTAAATACAAATAAATAAAGTGTGAAGGGCTGTAAATGGAAAATATAATGTAATCAAGGGAATAGAATCAAGGAAGGGATTCCTCTTATGTCATGTTTCTGGGTAGGTTTTTGTTTACATCCTTGTTGGGATCATGGCGCCTCGAAGTCTGAACATTTATCTTTATATGATAATTATGAACTGAAAAATGAAGCTGGGGTTTCGGGCCAACGGAAGATTTTTTCCAGTAAGTACTGGTGTGGATGAAACACTACAGTTGGTTTTATTAATGGCTGTTGGGGCAGATTGTTACTGCTGACATGTTTGTGCTCAAAGCTTTTAATAAAGGATGTTTCTAAGTGGACCTGAAGTATTTTTATTTTATTTTTTTGTTAAAAGATCATACTGTCTTCAGAATTACGAATTTTTTACAGCACATTTTAATGGGAAATCCATTTTTTCCCAGTTAAAAGCATGTTTTTATGTTCTTTCTGCGCTACCTTCTCTTTAGGGTTCAAACAGGATTTAGGTCTGGAGAAGAAGAAGACACCAATGGAAGGATAATTGGTTTATATTTTGAATTAAAATCCTGTGTTTTATGTTTTTTAAACATGGGTTCCAGGGCATATGGAATCAAACAGGCCCTCAGCATCATAAAGCCTCCACCATACTTAACAGTTGGCATGATTGTATTATTAACTTTAGTCCCTTCTCACAAAAAGTCTCAGGTTAAAATCCCAGTAGAGTCTAACTCAACAGGTTTATCTTAATGATGCTAAAACAAAAATAATTATTTTGCTGCTAAATGTAGAGATTTTCTGATGTTTTTTTTGTTTTTTTTATAAGGACTTGGTGACCCCAAGCAAACTTGAGTTCTCTAATAGTGAGCACAGGTTCCAGGCTACTGGGTGTGATGGTGAGATAATGCTTTAATTAAATTTTCAATGTACTTTCTATTTTTAAATAAATGTAAATAAGTAAAAATAATGTTTATCTTAGATACATTTCATGAGAATTATTTGGTGGTGACAATATTTAAAAAATTTGCTTTTCAATTTAAGGATCCTTTTTTTTCCCTTAAATTTCCAGTTTGAGGTTATGCTTTTGCAGTAAAAAAAATATGTTTTTACACATACATACCTCCTCAGCAAGTACATTTTTTTTTCTTAAAATTTAAATCTATTAACTGCTGCTACGTGACCTCGTAATTTTA